>NC_045616.1:3201406-3468906 GCF_009829155.1 Mustela erminea
CCTGCCTCTGGTTCAGAATCCCAAACTTAGGAAATCCTGTTCTAAGCTCCATTCTAAGAAAGGGGTGCACATCAATGTTAATGAGAAGAGAACTACCTGGGTTCTGACTGACAGATTCAAGTGGGAATTTAAGGAGGCACTCATGATTCAGATTCGTTTTCTTTAACAGGATCATATGTCCCTGGTACGGAGAAATTGTAAATAAGGCTATGAGCAGGAACCTCTTTTTAATTCCTTACAATGTTGTGGAATTTATCACTAAGACAAAATCTGCTCAATAAAGACTCTTGGATACTCCAGCCAAAGTTACTTTTGATAAAAGGATAGCCCTTTATCATCTTTTAGTTGAACAAGATATTTGTGTGTCACTATTCCCACCTGCTTAACCTGGATTAAAACTTTTGGGGACATTGAAACTCAATTATGGAAGATCACTGAGCAAGCCACTTGGCTTAAAGATATGACTCCAATGGGGTCTTTTTTTGACTTATTGGTTTTTATTGGTTTGGGTCTTGGGGATCATGACTCTGCAGTGAACTCCAAATATTGAAAATGGTCCTACTTCTAATAACCATAGTGGTCTCCCTGGTGTGTTTTATTCTCTTCAAAACCTTAAACACCTGCTTCCAGCTGTTAGCCACAGAGCAAAGGATTTCTGTAAGACTGGATAGCCAGGTAGGAATGAAGAAAATAGCTGACTAAAAAAAAAAAAAAAAAAAAAAAAAAAAGTTTACCTGAAGCCATAAGCTATGAATAACATAGGAGTTAAACAAAAATGTCAAGACCTCTGGATACTAAAAATATTCAACCAAAGTTGCAATCAATAGCTGAGATTAGTGCCAATGCCTTGAATTCAGATCACCTCTCTCAGATAAGCTAAGAATTTGATCAAAAGTGAGGGGATTGTTAAAAAGAAAGAGTAGGCCAAAATGGAGTCACTTAAGCAAAGTCCACAACAGTGAAATAAGCTTGATGCCTCACCAAACTGCAGCTTCAACCTTCCCCAGGAAAGTAGTCTTGACCATTCAGTCTTTAATTTTCTGGTTGGGATGAGTAAAGTAATCTCTCTCATGGACACTTCCTATCCCCCACAGGAAAGTGAGATAATCTGCTCTTTCCTTATCCCTTAGGCTTTTCCTTCTACCTTTCTAGGCTTCTGTATGCTCTAACCCTCAAATTAACATAAGACAGATGAATAAGAGCTAAACAAATTTAATGACATGTGTAAAGGGTGCCCTAAAAATATGAGACCTGAAGACAAATTAGCCGATTGAGTTTTATGTGCCAACCTGAACTAACAAATGGCATGGCACCTGGAGATTCAAAAAGAGGGAAGGTGACCCACAGTCAGATGTTTGGTAAGTAATGATTTCCCTGTCATATTTGTAGGTCCCTCAGGTAACACTTATCTCTGGTAATTTCTCTCTCTCTCTCTGATTCAGGCCCCTTGTCTAAATTTATTTAAGTAGTTAAGAGAGAGTCAAAAGTCACTCCAGTAGTTGATATTTTTCTGAACTCATAGAACTAATTTTTGTCCCTTTGGGGGTGATATTACCAGTGATATCAGATCTGGTAGAAATTATGGATTTCCTAGATGAGGAAAATTCCCATAATATTTATAGAATATTTATAGTACACAAATACAATGTTCCCTGAGAGGCCAAATCTTGTATTGTGGAATATTTTTAAAGGGAAAACAATTACAGCAGGGACTCTACTTCTGGCAATCAACAAAATTATGAAGATCCAAAGATAAGTCATTTCACCTCTGATTTTTGTCTCACTTCCTTACTTTTGCATAGGTGTTAGTATCAATCTCACTGAAGATTCTTACCAGCTTTTTATGATTTTTATGACTCTAAATTTTATGACTTTTTATGGCCATAGGGAGAACTCTCTGGGATTCTATGGAATCCCAATTAATCTCCTGGAATATTTAACATAAAATTATTAAAAATATTTTCTATATAAAAAATGTAAATACTTATAGCTATTTAATCTGTGATTGATGTTTTGTTTTGTTATGTTTACATATTATATGCACATAGACACAGATAAAATATATATACATAATATTGTAGGAGCCAAGGACAGACTACCCCAAACAGGCCACTCTGGTATGAACATTACTTTGAATTGAAAGTAATCAAAACCCAGCAGATTCTGGAAAAGCTCTTTTATCTCCCCCTCAGCTATCTGCCTATACCAGGAAGAGAGCTATTAACAAAATCTTCATTATCTAAAACACCTGTCTATATAATAGGGCAACCTTTGTCTTAAAACATGTCCTCTCACCTTCTTCTTCATGGTCGTCCTCCCCTTTGTGTTCTCAGACCCCTATCCTTCTCCTTAGCTCTTAAGCATCATATTGCCTCATTGCTTTTGGAATTTCTATGTCTGTGTGAATTTCCACTGTATACACTATTAACTTGATTTTCTCCAAACTAATCTGCTTCCTGTCAATTTGATTCTTAGGCTACAAGGACCAAGAATTCTTGGTCACTGACAAAACATACACACATATGTGTGTATAACTGTGTTTGCATATATGTGTGTGTGTGCTTTTAAGATACAGAAGTTAGGAAGTATGTTACAGATAATGTATACATAATCTACACATGTTGGGGAACAGTAGTGGAGAAAAAGAATTCATTCATATTGCTTCATATGATTATTGGGGAATTTTAGTCATCGCCCACAAGAAATATGCCATACTTTTGGGGTTATTTATTTATTTACTTGTTTTTTATTTATTTTCAGCATAACAGTATTCATTGTTTTTATTTATTTTTTAATTTATTTTTTATTTTCAGCATAACAGCAATCATTATTTTTGCACCACACTCAGTGCTCCATGCAATCCGTGCCCTCTATAATACCCAACACCTGGTTCTCCCAACCTCCCACCCCCGCCAACACTTCAAACCCATCAGATTGTTTTTCAGAGCCGATAGACTCTCATGGCTCACCTTCCCTTCCAATTTCCCCCAAATCCTTCTCTAACACCCCATGTCCTCAATGCTATTTGTTATGCTCCACAAATAAGTGAAACCATATAATAATTGACTCTCTCTGCTTGACTTATTTCACTCAGCATCATCTCTTCCAGTCCCGTCCATGTTGGTACAAAAGTTGGTTATTCGTCCTTTCTGATGGAGGCATAATACTCCATAGTGTATATCGACCACATCTTCCTTATCCATTCGTCCGTTGAAGGGCATCTTGGTTCTTTCCACAGGATGGCGACCGTGGCCATTGCTGCTATAAACTTTGGGGTAGAGATGGCCCTTCTTTTCATGACATCTGTATCTTTGGAGTAAATACCCAGGAGTGCAAAGCCAGGGTCATAGGGAAGTTCTATTTTTAATTTCTTGCGGAATCTCCACACTGTACTCCAAAAAGGCTGCACCAACTTGCATTCCCAGTAACAGTGGAAGAGGGTTCCCTTTTCTCCACATCCTCTCCAACACATGTTATTTCCTGTCTTGCTAATTTTGGCCATTCTAACTGGTGTAAGGTGATATCTCAATGTAGTTTTAATTTGAATCTCCCTGAGGGCTAGTGATGATGAACAATTTTTATGTGTCTGATAGCCATTTGTATGTCTTCACTGGAGAAGTGTCTGTTCATATCTTCTGCCCATTTTTTGATATGATTGTCTGTTTTCTGCGTGTTGAGTTTGAGGAGTTCTTTATAGAGCCTGGATATCAACCTTTTGTCTGTACTGTCATTTGCAAATATCTTCTCCTATTCCGTGGGTTGCCTCTTTGTTTTCTTGACTATTTCCTTAGCTGGGCAGAAGCTTTTGATTTGATGAAGTCCCAAAAGTTTATTTTGGGTTTTGTTTCCTTTGCCTTTGGAGACATATCTTGAAAGAAGTTGCTGAGGCAGATATCGAAGAGATTACTGCCTATGTTCTCCTCTAGGATTCTGATGGATTCCTGTCTCATGTTGAGGTCTTTTATCCATTTTGAGTTTATCTTTGTGTACGGTAATATAGAATGGTCGAGTTTCATTCTTCTACATATAGCTGCCCAGTTTTCACAGCACCATCTATTGAAGAGGCTGTCTTTTTCCACTGTATATTTTTTTCCTTTTTTGTTGAAGATTAATTTACCATAGAATGGAAGGTCCATATCTAGGCTCTCTACTCTGTTCCACTGGTCTATGTGTCTGTTTTTATGCCAGTACCATGCTGTCTTGGTGATCACAGCTTTGTAGTAAAGCTTGAAATCAGGTAACGTGATGCCCCCAGTTTTATTTTTGTTTTTCAACATTTCCTTAGTGATTCAGGGTCTCTTTTGATTCCATACACATTTTTGGATTATTTGCTCCAGGTCTTTGAAGAACCGGTGGAATTTTGATCGGAATGGCATTAAAAGTATAGATTGCTCTAAGCAGTATAGACATTTTAACAATGTTTATTCTTCTGCTCCAAGAGCATGGAATGGTCTTCCATCTATTTGTGTCTTCTTCAATGTCTTTCATGAGTGGTCTGTAGTTCATTGAGTACAGATCCTTAACCTCTTTGGTTAGGTTTATTCCCAGGTATCTTATGGTTCTTGGTACTATAATAAATGGAATTGATTCTCTAATTTCTCTTTCTGTATTTTCATTGTTAGTGTATAAGAGAGCCAATGATTTCTGTATATTGACTTTGTATCCTGCCACGTTACTGAATTGTTGTATGATTCCTAGTAGTTTGGGGGTGGAGTCTTTTGAGTTTTCCATATAAAGAATCATGTTATCTGCAAAGAGAGAGAGTTTGACTTCTTCATTGCCAATTGGATACATTTTATTTATCTTTGTTGTCTGATTTCTGTTGCTAGGACTTCTAATACTATGTTGAACAAGAGTTGTGAGAGTGGGCATCCTTGTCGTGTTCCTGATCTCAACGGGAAGGCTGCAAGCTTTTTCCCTTTGAGGATGATATTTGCTGTGGGTCTTTCATAGATAGATTTGATGAAGTTTAGGAATGTTCCCTCTACCCCTATACTTTGAAGCATTTTCATCAGGACATATTGTTTACTAAGTTGTTTGTTCCAGGCTTCCTCTTGATCCTTTCTGTCTATCTGTTTATCCTCCAAATCACTAATTTTATCTTCTGACTCAGTTACCCTAGCTTTGAGAGAATTTAGATTAGATTGGAATTCATTGGGAGCATTTTGAACCTCAGCCCTGATAGCTTTTAGCTCTGCCCTAACATTGTGAATATCCTGTCTGGTCGCTTTCAGATCAGCCTTAATCAATTCCATTTGGTCATCCATGGCTTTCTCCAACCTAGCTATTGTCTGGATAATTGTTAGCCTGAATTCTCTTTTCAACATATTGTCTATGTTGATAACCATTAGCTCTGTTGCAGAAGGTCCATCCTCTGCGTTTTTCTTCTGTTGGGGATTCCTCCTCCTAGTCATTTTGGTGATAGATGACTGAACAGATGTAGCTAGATGTATCGACGGTGGTGCAGTCAGGGTGCACCCTGGAACACTTCTGAGAAATCAGAATTCCCCACCCAAATGAGAGAAAAAAGAAAAGGAAAAGTAAAAAAAAAAAAGAGAGAGAGAGAGACAGGGAAAAAAGGGAAGATGAAAGAGAAGGTTCAGCCCAAATGGGCCCCAAGGTAAGATTTATGAGGTATACAAACAAAAACAAACAAACAACAAGACTGTAAAAGTACATAACAAGAGAAAATATATATATATATGCAAATAAAGGAAGAACCTCATCGAAAAGAACTTCAAATGTAAGATTTATATACTATCAGGACAAACACAAAAACACAGAAACACTGGTTGAAGAAAAAGACGGGAGAGTAATTATAAATTCTCAGTGTGGGCGAGGAAGGTTGTTTTGATTCTTCCTGGATGTATCTTGATATCTTTGTTAAAGGACTCAACTTTCATAGGATAAAGAGGGATTAAAAATTGGTTTACCTATAAGGGTAATATTGACTGGGGAAAGGGGATTACTTTGAAGTTTAATTCTATATGAATATTAGAAAATAAAAATTAAAAGGATAAACTAGACTAAACTAAACTAAAATTTAAAAATTTCAAAAAATAGAAATGGAAAAGGAAAACACACGTATATGTATCAAAAAGTTCAGGTTAGAAAGTTATTATAAAATTTGATATACTGGACAGCTCACTGTGATGGTAAATAGGTTAAAAAATTATCTATATAGGGGGACAAGATGGTAGGGAAGTAGGAGGAGGCGCCCTTTCAACCTGGACCCTAAAGTGAGCTGATTATCTTCCAAAGAACTCCGCAATCACCCACGAAATCAGCCTGAGATTAGAATTATACACGTCTGGATCTCTACTGGAGCAGAAGACGCCAGTGAGCAGGTAAAGCAGAGTGGGAAAGTCGGACTGATATCAGAAGATAAACAAAAGGGGGAGGGAGCCACCAGAGGTGACCATTGGAAAGTAATATCCCAATATGAGAGTGCCCTGTGCCTGGGGACCAGCATTAACTCGGGATTCTGGTAGAAAGCACTCAAAAAGAGCAAAGGATCACGGGGGCAAAATGCGGGAATCAGGGTGTTAGGGTCAGGGCTTAAGTCCCCAGACCCAGGACAGCCTCCCCGGCACAGAGCCAGAGACAGAGCAGCAGAGAAACTAGGTCTCAGTCCCTGAACCAACAGCACGCCTGAGAGGGCATGGCGCCTGGCTCCCATGAGGGGCTGGGAACCTCACCAGCCAACAGAAGCACAGCCTTTTTGCAGGCCCCACGCAAGTGCCCTGTCCTGCCATCAGAATCCAAGTCCTGTCCCGTGCCCTCCCCTGAGAGGTGCACACAAATGCCAGCCAGGTGCTCTCAGACCAGAAAGACCAGGCACTCCCAGCCCGGGCCAGCAGGAAAATCTCAGTGTGCGATCCCTGCTTGGAACTTCTCTGGCAGTCTGGAGCTGTCCAGACAGCCACCACTGCCTTGGTTTTCGGTACAAGCAAACAATCCTGAGTTCCCAGGGACTGCAACTGGGAACCTGATCTGCCAGTGGCCAAGGGGGGATTTATATGGGCTCTGCAGCCAGACTGAGGCTTCTCTCTGAGAGGGAGGTCAGGGTGCGGTTTGTTTTCCTCTAAACCTAAGAAAACCATCAAAAGCGGTCAAGGCAAGAGAGAAGAACAAAAGTGAACAAATATAAAAACCTCCAGAGAACAAAAGCCTGAAAAAAACAGTTTCCTCAGAGCCCACCCCCTTGAGGGGGGCGGGAGAGCTTAGCTAGAGAACTTCAGGGACTGAAAACCCACGTGGCAGGCCCCTCCCCAAGAAAACCAACCAGGAAAGGAAAAAAAAAAAAAAAGAAGTTGACAAGAGAACAACCACCACTACTACTTCATAGGACAATTTTTATTATTAATTCGATCCCACTATTCTGCCTCCTTTTTTTATATAGTTAATTTTTATTATTATATAAATAACTTTTTAACCTATTTACCATCACAGTGAGATGTCCAGTACATCAAATTCCATAATAACCTTCTAACCTGAACTTTTTGATACATACACCTGTGTTTTCCTATTCCATTTCTATTTTTTAAATTTCTTTTTTTTTTAATTTTAGGTTAGTTTAGTTTATTCCTTATTTTAATTTTTATTTTCTAATATTCATATAGAGTTAAACTTCAAGGTAATCCCCTTTCCCCAAACAATGACACCCATATAGGTAAACCAATTCCTAATCCTCCCTTATCTTAGGAAAGTTGAGTCTTTTAACAAAGATATGAAGATACAACCAGAAAGAATCAAAACAACCTTCTGGACCCACACTGAGAATTTATAACCACTCTCCCATCTTTTTTTCCACCAGTATTTCTTTGTTTTTGTGTTTGTCCTTATAGTATATAAATCTTACACTCAGGGTTCTTTTTGACGAGGTTCTTCCTTTATTTGCATATACATATATGCAAATATATATATATTTTTTTCTCTTGTCATATACTTTTATCAGTCTTTTTGTTTGTCTGTGTCTGTTTGTATACTTCATAAATCTTACCCATTTGGGTAAGATTTGGGCTAAACTTTCTCTTTTATCTCACCTTTCTTTCCTGCCTCTCTCCCTCTCTCTTTTTTTCTTTTTCTTTTCTTTTTCCACTCATTTGGTTGGGGAACCCTGATTGTTCAGAAGCATTCCAGGGTGCACCTTGACTGCACCACAATCGATACATCCAGCTCCATCTGTTCAGTCATCTCCCACCAAAATGACTAGGAGGAGGAATGCCCAACAGAAGAAAAATATAGAGGATGAACCTTCTGCAACAAAGCTAATGGTTATCAACATAGACAATATGTTGGAAAGAGAATTCAGGCTAACAATTATCCAGGCAATAGCTAGGTTGGAGAAAGCCATGGATGACCAAACGGAATTGATTAGGGCTGAACTGAAAGTGACCAGACAGGATGTTCACAATGTTAGGGCTGAGCTGAAAGCTACCAGGGATGAACTTCACAATGCTCTCAATGAGTTCCAATCTAATCTAAATTCTCTCAAAGCTCGGGTACCTGAGACAGAAAATAGGATTAGTGATCTGGAGGACAAACAGATAGAGAGAAAGGATCAGGAGGAAACCTGGAACAAACAGCGTAGAAACCATGAAAACAGAATGAGGGAAATAAATGATGCCATGAAACGTTCCAATGTCAGAATTATTGGAATCCCTGAAGGGGAGGAGAAAGAAAGAAGTCTAGAAGATATAGTGGAACAAGTTCTTCATGAAAATTTTCCCAATCTTGTGAATGGAACCAGCGTTTATGTACTAGAGGCCGAAAGGTTTCCCCCCAAGATTACAGATACTCGAAAGTCCTTGAGACACCTAATAGTAAGAATGAAGATTTATAATTGTAGGCAGAACCTCCTGAAAGCAGCTAGGACAAAGAAGATACTTACGTACAGAGGAAAGCCCATCAGAATAACGTCATACCTGTCTACAGAGACCTTGCAAGCCAAAAGGGCTGGCAAGATATATTCAGGGCACTGAATGAGAAGAACATGCAGCCAAGAATACTTTATCAAGCAAGACTGACATTCAAAATGGATGGAGAGATAAAGAGTTTCCAGGACTGTCAAGGCTTAAAAGACTATGCAACCACCAAGCCAACACTGCAGGAAATATTAAGGGGGCTTCTTTAAAGGATGAAAAAGCCCAAGAATAGCATTGAACAGAAATATAGAGACAATATACAGAATGAAAGACTTCAAAGGTAACATGATGTCAATAAAAACGTATCTATCAATAATCACCCTCATTGTGAATGGTCTAAATGCGCCCATAAAATGGCACAGGGTTGCAGACTGGATAAAACGACAGGACACATCCATATGTTGTCTACAAGAGACCTATATTGAACCGAAAGATACACCCAGACTGAAAGTGAAGGGATGGAGAGGCATCAATGCCAATGGGCCTCAAAAAAGGCTGGGGTAGCGATTCTCATATCAGACAAATTAGATTTTAAACTAAAGGCTGTAGTCAGAGATCCAGAAGAACACTATATTATTCTTTTTTTTTTTTAATATCTCATGAAAACAAGGTGATTATTTATTTATTTATTTATTTATTTATTTATTTATTTATTTGAATTTTTTCATTTTATTTATTTTCAGAAAAACAGTATTCATTATTATTTCTCCACACCCAGTGCTCCATGCAATCCATGCCCTCTAAAATACCCACCACCTGGTACCCCAACCTCCCACTACCCCGTCACTTCAAACCCCTCAGATTGTTTTGTAGAGTCCATAGTCTCTCGTGATTCACCTCCCCTTCCAATTTACCCCAACCCCCTTCTCCTAACACCCCTTGTCCTCCATTTTTGTTATGCTCCACAAATAAGTGAATCCATATGATACTTGACTCTCTCTGCTTGACTTATTTCACCCAGCATAATCTCTTCCAGTCCCGTCCATGCTGCTACAAAAGTTGGGTATTCGTCATTTCTGATGGAGGCATAATGCTCCATAGTGTATATGGACCACATTTTCCTTATCCATTCGTCCGGTGAAGGGCATCTTGGTTCTTTCCATAGTTTGGGGACCATGGCCATTGCTGCTATAAACATTAGGGTACAGATGGCCATTCTTTTCACTATATCTGTATCTTTGGAGTAAATACCCAGGAGTGCAATGGCAGGGTCATAGGGAAGGTATATTTTTAATTTCTTGAGGAATCTCCACTCTGTTCCCCAAAGAGGCTGCACCAACTTGCATTCCCACCAACAGTGGAAGAGGGTTCCCCTTTCTCCACATCCTTTCCAATACCTGTTGTTTCCTGTCTTGTTAATTTTGGCCATTCTAACTGGTGTAAGGTGATATCTCAATGTAGTTGTACTTTGAATCTCCCTGATGGCTAGTGATGATGAACATTTTTTTCATGTGTCTGATAGCCATTTGTATGTCTTTATTGGAGAAGTGTCTGTCCATATCTTCTGCCCATTTTTTGATGATTGTCTGTTTTGTGTGTGTTGAGTTTGAGGAGTTCATTATAGATCCTGGATATCAACCTTTTGTCTGTACTGTCATTTGCAAATATTTCTCCCATTTCATGGGTTGCCTCATTGTTCCCTCGACTGTTTCATTGGTTGTACAGAAGCTTTTTATTTTGATGAAGTCCCATAAGTTCATCTTCCCCTTGGTTTCCTTTGCCTTTGGAGACATATCTAAAGAAGTTGCTGTGGCTGATATAGAAGAGAGTACAGCCTATGTTCTCCTCTAGGATTCTGATGGATTCCTGTCTCACATTGAGTTCTTTTATCCATTTTGAGTTTATCTTTGTGTACAGTGTAAGAGAATGGTCGCGTTTCATTCTTCTACATATAGCTGCCCAGTTTTCCCAGCACAATTTATTGAAGAGACTGTCTTTTTTCCACTGTATATTTTTTCCTGTTTTGTCAAAGTTTATTTGACCATAGATTTGAGGGTCCATATCTGGGCTCTCTACTCTTTTCCACTGCTCTATGTGTCTGTTTTTATGCCAGTATCATGCCATCTTGGTGATCACAGCTTTGTAGTAAAGCTTGAAATCATGTAGCATGATGGCCCCATTTTTGTTTTTGTTTTTAAACATTTTCTTAGTGATTTGAGGTCTCTTATGATTCCATACAAATTTTAGGATTATTTGCTCCAGCTCTATGAAGAATATGGTGGCATTTTGTTCTGAATGGCATCAAAAGTATAGATTGCTCTAGGCAGTATAGACATTTTAACAATGTTTATTCTTCCGATCAAAGAGCATGGAATGGTCTTCCACATTTTTGTGTCTTCTTCAATATCTTTCATGAGTGTTCTGTAGTTCCTCGAGTACAGATCCTTTACCTCTTTGGTTAGGTTTATCCCCAGGTATCTTATGGTTCTTGGTGCTATAGTAAATGGAATCGATTCTCTAATTTCCCTTTCTGTATTTTCATTGTTAGTGAATAAGAAAGCCACTGATTTCTGTACATTGACTTTGTATCCTGCCACGTTGCTGAATTGCTGTATGAGTTCTAGTAGTTTGGGGGTGGAGTCTTTTGCGTTTTCCATAAAAAGAATCATGTCTTCTGTAAAGAGAGAGAGTTTGACTTCTTCATTACAAATTTGTATACTTTTTATTTCCCTTTGTTGTCTGATTGCTGTTGCTAGGAATTCTAATACTATGTTGAACAAGAGTCGTGAGAGTGGGAATCCTTGTTGTGTTCCTGATCTCAATGGGAAGGCTGCAAGCTTTTTCCCTTTGAGGATGATATTTGCTGTGGGTCTTTCATAGATAGATTTAATGATGATCAGGAATGTTCCCTCTACCCCTATACTTTGAAGCGTTTTAATCAGGAACGGATGCTGGATTTTGTCAAATGCTTTTTCTGCATCCATTGAGAGGACCATGTGGTTCTTCTGTCTTCTTTTTTTTTTAATTTTTTATTTTTTATAAACATATATTTTAGTCCCCAGGGGTACAGGTCTGTGAATCACCAGGTTTACACACTTCACAGAACTCACCAAAGCACATACCCTCCCCAATGTCCATAATTCCACCCCCTTCTCCCAAACCCCCTCCCCCCAGCAACCCTCAGTTTGTTTTGTGAGATTAAGAGTCACTTATGGTTTGTCTTCCTCCCATTCCCATCTTGTTTCATTTATTCTTCTCCTACCCACTTAAGTCCCCATGTTGCATCACCACTTCCTCATATCAGGGAGATCATATGATAGTTGTCTTTCTCTGCTTGACTTATTTCGCTAAGCATGATACACTCTAGTTCCATCCATGTTGTCGCAAATGGCAAGATTTCATTTCTTTTGATGGCTGCATAGTATTCCATTGTGTATATATACCACATCTTCTTGATCCATTCATCTGTTGATGGACATCTAGGTTCTTTCCATAGTTTGGCTATTGTGGACATTGCTGCTATAAACATTCGGGTGCACGTGCCCCTTTGGATCACTACGTTTGTATCTTTAGGGTAAATACCCAATAGTGCAATTGCTGGGTCATAGGGCAGTTCTATTTTCAACATTTTGAGGAACCTCCATGCTGTTTTCCAGAGTAGTTGAACCAGCTTGCATTCCCACCAACAGTGTAGGAGGGTTCCCCTTTCTCCGCATCCTCACCAGCATCTGTCATTTCGTGACTTGTTGATTTTAGCCATTCTGACTGGTGTGAGGTGATATCTCATTGTGGTTTTGATTTGTATTTCCCTGATGCAGAGTGATATGGAGCACTTTTTCATGTGTCTGTTGGCCATCTGGATGTCTTCTTTGCAGAAATGTCTGTTCATGTCCTCTGCCCATTTCTTGATTGGATTATTTGTTCTTTGGGTGTTGAGTTTGCTAAGTTCTTTATAGATTCTGGACACTAGTCCTTTATCTGATATGTCATTTGGAAATATCTTCTTCCAGTCTGTCAGTTGTCTTTTGATTTTGTTAACTGTCTCCTTTGCTGTGCAAAAGCTTTTGATCTTGATGAAATTCCAATAGTTCATTTTTGCCCTTGCTTCCCTTGCCTTTGGCGTTGTTCATAGGAAGATGTTGCTGCGTCTGAGGTCGAAGAGGTTGCTGCCCGTGTTCTCCTCAAGGATTTTGATGGATTCCTTTCGCACATTGAGGTCCTTCATCCATTTTGAGTCTATTTTTGTGTGTGGTGTAAGGAAATGGTCCAATTTCATTTTCTGCATGTGGCTGTCCAGTTTTCACAGCACCATTTATTGAAGAGGCTGTCTTTTTTCCATTGGACATTCTTTCCTGCTTTGTCGAAGATTAATTGACCATAGAGTTGAGGGTCTATTTCTGGGCTCTCTATTCTGTTCCATTGATCTATGTGTCTGTTTTTGTGCCAGTACCATGCTGTCTTGATGATGACAGCTTTGAAATAGAGCTTGAAGTCCGGAATTGTGATGCCACCAACGTTGGCTTTCTTTTTCAATATCCCTTTGGCTATTCGAGGTCTTTTCTGGTTCCATATAAATTTTAGAATTATTTGTTCCATTTCTTTGAAAAAGATGGATGGTACTTTGATAGGAATTGCATTAAATGTGTAGATTGCTTTAGGTAGCATAGACATTTTCACAATATTTATTCTTCCAATCCAGGAGCATGGAACATTTTTCCATTTCTTTGTGTCTTCCTCAATTTCTTTCATGAGTACTTTATAGTTTTCTGAGTATAGATTCTGTGCCTCTTTGGTTAGGTTTATTCCTAGGTATCTATGGATTTGGGTGCAATTGTAAATGGGATTGACTCCTTAATTTCTCTTTCTTCTGTCTTGCTGTTGGTGTAGAGAAATGCAACTGATTTCTGTGCATTGATTTTATATCCTGACACTTTACTGAATTCCTGTATAAGTTCTAGCAGTTTTGGAGTGGAGTCTTTTGGGTTTTCCACATATAGTATCATATCATCTGCGAAGAGTGATAATTTGACTTCTTCTTTGCCGATTTGGATGCCTTTAATTTCCTTTTGTTGTCTGATTGCTGAGGCTAGGACCTCTAGTACTATGTTGAATAGCAGTGGTGATCATGGACATCCCTGCCGTGTTCCTGACCTTAGCGGAAAAGCTTTCAGTTTTTCTCCATTGAGAATGATATTTGCGGTGGGTTTTTCATAGATGGCTTTGATGATATTGAGGTATGTGCCCTCTATCCCTACACTTTGAAGACTTTTGATCAGGAAGGGATGCTGTACTTTGTCAAATGCTTTTTCAGCATCTACTGAGAGTATCATATGGTTCTTGTTCTTTCTTTTATTGATGTGTCGTATCACATTGACTGATTTGCGGATGTTGAACCAACCTTGCAGCCCTGGAATAAATCCCACTTGATCGTGGTGAATAATCCTTTTAATGTACTGTTGAATCCTATTGGCTAGTATTTTGTTGAGTATTTTCGCATCTGTGTTCATCAAGGATATTGGTCTATAGCTCTCTTTTTTGATGGGATCCTTGTCTGGTTTTGGGATCAAGGTGATGCTGGCCTCATAAAATGAGTTTGGAAGTTTTCCTTCCATTTCTATGTTTTGGAACAGTTTCAGGAGAATAGGAATTAGTTCTTCTTTAAATGTTTGGTAGAATTCCCCCGGGAATTCTGGCCCTGGGCTTTTGTTTGTTTGGAGATTTTTAATGACTGTTTCAATCTCCTTACTGGTTATGGGTCAGTTCAGGCTTTCTATTTCTTCCTGGTTCAGTTGTGGTAGTTTATATGTTTCTAGGAATGCATCCATTTCTTCCAGATTGTCAAATTTATTGGCGTACAGTTGCTCATAGTATGTTCTTATAATAATTTGTATTTCTTTGGTGTTAGTTGTGATCTCTCCTCTTTCATTCATGATTTTATTTATTTGGGTCCTTTCTCTTTTCTTTTTGATAATTTGGGCCAGGGGTTTATCAATTTTATTAATTCTTTTAAAGAACCAGCTCCTAGTTTCGTTGATTTGCTCTATTGTTTTTTTGGTTTCTATTTCTTTGATTTCTGCTCTGATCTTTATGATTTCCCTTCTCCTGCTGGGCTTAGGGTTTCTTTTTTGTTCTTACTCCAGCTCCTTTAGATGTAGGGTTAGGTTGTGTACCTGAGACCTTTCTTGTTTCTTGAGAAAGGCTTGTACCGCTATATATTTTCCTCTCAGGACTGCCTTTGTTCTGTCCACAGATTTTGAACCATTGTATTTTCATTATCATTTGTTTCCATGATTTTTTTTCAATTCTTCTTTAATTTCCCGGTTGACCCATTCATTCTTTAGAAGGATGCTGTTTAGTCTCCATGTATTTGGGTTCTTTCCAAACTTCCTTTTGTGGTTGAGTTCTAGCTTAAGAGCATTGTGGTCTGAAAATATGCAGGGAACGATCCCAATCTTTTGATACCGGTTATGTCCTGATTTAGGACCAAGGATGTGATCTATTCTGGAGAATGTTCCATGTGCACTAGAGAAGAATGTGTATTCTATTGCTTTGGGATGAAATGTTCTGAATATATCTGTGATGTCCATCTGGTCCAGTGTGTCGTTTAAGGCCTTTATTTCCTTGCTGATCTTTTGCTTGGATGATCTGTCCATTTCAGTGAGGGGAGTGATAAAGTCCCCTACTATTATTGTATTATTGTTGATGTGTTTCTTTGATTTTGTTATTAATTGGTTTATATAGTTGGCTGCTCCCACGTTGGGGGCATAGTTATTCAAAATTGTTAAATCTTCTTGTTGGACAGACCCTTTGAGTATGATATAGTGTCCTTCCTCATCTCTTATTATAGTCTTTGGCTTAAAATCTAATTGATCTGATATAAGGATTGCCACTCCTGCTTTCTTCTGATGTCCATTAGCATGGTAAATTCTTTTCCATCCCCTCACTTTAAATCTAGAGGTGTCTTCGGGCTTAAAATGAGTTTCTTGGAGGCAACATATAGATGGGTTTTGTTTTTTTATCCATTCTTATACCCTGTGTCTTTTGACAGAGACATTTAGCCCATTAACATTCCGGGTAACTATTGAGAGATATGAATTTAGTGCCATTGTATTGCCTGTAAGGTGACTGTTACTGTATATGGTCTCTGTTCCTTTCTGATCTACCACTTGTAGGCTCTCTCTTTGCTTAGAGGACCCCTTTCAATATTTCTGGTAGAGCTGGTTTGGTGTTTGCAAATTCTTTCAGTTTTTGTTTGTCCTGGAAGCTTTTAATCTCTCCTTCTATTTTCAATGATAGCCTAGCTGGATATAGTATTCTTGGCTGCATGTTTTTCTCGTTTAGTCCTCTGAAAATATCATGCCAGCTCTTTCTGGCCTGCCAGGTCTCTGTGGATAAGTCAGCTGCCAATCTAATATTTTTACCATTGTATGTTACAGACTTCTTTTCCCGGGCTGCTTTCAGGATTTTCTCTTTGTCACTGAGACTTGTAAATTTTACTATTAGGTGACGGGGTGTGGGCCTATTCTTATTGATTTTGAGGGGCATTCTCTGAACCTCCTGAATTTTGATGCTCGTTCCCTTTGCCATAATGGGGAAATTCTCCCCAATAATTCTCTCCAGTATACCTTCTGCTCCCCTCTCTCTTTCTTCTTCTTCTGGAATCCCAATTATTCTAATGTTGTTTCGTCTTATGGTGTCACTTCTCTCTCGAATTCTCCCCTCATGGTCCAGTAGCTGTTTGTCCCTCTTTTGCTCAGCTTCTTTATTCTCAGTCATTTGATCTTCTATATCACTAATTCTTTCTTCTGCCTCATTTATCCTAGCAGTGAGAGCCTCCATTTTTGATTGCACCTCATTAATAGCTTTTTTGATTTCAACTTGGTTAGATTTTAGTTCTTTTATTTCTCCAGAAAGGGCTTTTATATCTCTCGAGAGGGTTTCTCTAATATCTTCCATGCCTTTTTCGAGCCCGGCTAGAACCTTGAGAATTGTCATTCTGAACTCTAGATCTGACATATTACCAATGTCTGTATTGATTAGGTCCCTAGCCTTCGGTACTGCCTCTTGTTCTTTTTTTTGTGTTGAATTTTTCCGTCTTGTCATTTTGTCCAGATAAGAGTATATGATGGAGCAAGGAAAATACTAAAACGGTGGTAACAACCCCAGGAAAATATGCTTTAACCAAATTAGAAGAGGTCCCAAATCGTGTGGGGGGAGAAAGGGGATAAAAAGAGGTTCAAAAAGGAAGAAAGAAAAAAAAAGAAAAAAGAAAAGAATTTAAAAAAAAAGAAAACAAATAAGAAAAATATAAAAAAGAAAAAATATATATATTAGATAAACCAGTTAAAAATGTTAAAAGAGAAAAAGGTAAAAGTTAAAAAAAAATTTTAACCAGAAGGCGAGGAAAAAAAAAACAAAAAATGAAAAAGAAAAAAATTAAATTAACTGCAAGACTAAAAAAAATCACAGGGAAAAAGCCATCAGTTCCGTGCTTTGCTTTCTCCTTTTCTGGAATTCTGCTGCTCTCCTTGGTATTGAAACCGCACTCCTTGGTAGGTGAACTTGGTCTCAGCTGGATTTCTTGTTGATCTTCTGGGGGAGGGGCCTGTTGTAGTGATTCTCAAGTGTCTTTGCCCCAGGCGGAATTGCACCGCCCTTATCAGGGGCCAGGCTGAGTAATCCGCTAGGGTTTGCTTTCAGGAGCTTTTGTTCCCTGAGCACTTTCCATAGAGTTCCGGAGGACGGGGAATACAAATGGCGGCCTCCTGGTCTCCGGCCTGGAGGAGCCGAGAGCCCAGGGCCCCACTCCTCAGTGTGCCCTCAGAGAACAGCGCCCAGTTCCTCCCATCTGCCTGATCTCCGGCCACGCTCCGAGCTCACCGAGCCTGCGACCGGTTCAAGGTAACACCGAGCTGTGAGCTTACTGTCAGCTCTGTCTCTGTAGCCGGCTTTCCCGTTCCAATACCCGCAAGCTCTGCGACACTCAGACACCCCCGATCCTTCTGTGACCCGGCGGGACCTGAGGCCACGCTGACCCCGCGTGGGGTTCGCCCCGGTTTAGCCTCTGGAGCGATGTCCCTCAGCGGAACAGACTTTTAAAAGTCCTGATTTTGTGCGCCGTTGCTCCGCCGCTTGCCGGGAGCCGGCCCCTCCCCCCGGGGTCTATCTTCCCGTCGCTTTGGATTCACTTCTCCGCCGGTCCTTCCTTTCAGAAAGTGGTTGTTTTTCTGTTTCCAGAATTGCTGTTCTTCTTCTCTTCGATCTGCCGATGGATTTTCAGGTGTTTGCAATCTTTAGATAAGCTATCTAGCTGATCTCCGGCTAGCTGAATTAGTCTCAGCCTGCTACTTCTCCGCCATCTTGACTCCTCCCCCCTCTTCTCTCTTCTCTTATTAATTTGTTCTATCACATTGATTGATTTGCGAATGATGAACCATCCTAGTAAGCCCAGGGATGAATCCCACCTGGTCATGGTGAATAATCTTTTTAATGTGCTGTTGGATCCTGTTGGCTAGGATCTTGTTGAGAATCTTAGCATCCATATTCATCAGTGATATTGGTCTGAAATTCTCCTTTTTTGGTAGGATCTTTACCTGGTTTGGGGATCAGGGTAATGCTGGCTTCATAGAAAGAGTCAGAACATTTTCCTTCTGCTTCAATTTTTTGAAACAGCTTCAGGAGAATAGGTGTTATTTCTTCTTTGCAAGTTTGGTAGAATTCCCCAGGGAATCCATCAGGTCCTGGACTCTTGTTTTTTGGGAGGTTTTTGATCACCATTGCAATTTCCTTACTAGATATTGGTCTATTCAGGTTGGCAATTTCTTCCTGGTTCAATTTTGGGAGTTTATAGTTTTCTAGGAATTCATCCATTTCATCTAGGTTGCTTAGCTTATTGGCATAGAACTGTTGACAATAACTTCTGATGATTGTTTCTACTTCCTTGGTGTTCTTTGTGATATCTCCCTTTTCATTCATAATTTTATGTATTTGAGCTTTCTCTCTTTTCTCTTGATTAGTGTGGCCAATGGTTTATTGATATTATTGATTCTTTCAAAAAACCAACTTCTAGTTTCACTGATATGTTCTACTGTATCTCTGGTTTCTACCTCATTGATCTCAGCTCTAATCTTGATGATTTCCCTTCTTATGTGTGTAGCTGGTTTGATTTGTTTTTGACTCTACAGTTCTTTCAGGTCTAGAGACAGCTGCTGTGTTGTGGATTTTTCAGTGTTTTTGAGGGAGGCTTGGATGGCTATGTATTTCCCCCTTAGGACCGTCTTTGCTGTATCCCATAGGTTTTGGACTGAAGTGCCTTCATTCTCATTGGTTTCCATGAATTGTTTCACTTCTTCTTTGATCTCCGGGTTGATCCAAGCATTCTTAAGCAAGGTGTTCTTTAGCTTCCAGGTGTTTGCGTTCCTTCTGAACTTTTCCTTGTGATTGAGCTCCAGTTTCAAAGCATTGTGATCTGAAAATATGCAGGGAATAATCTCAGTCTTTTGGTATCAGTTGAGTCCTGATTTGTGACCCAGTATGTGGTCTATTCTTGAGAAGGTTATATGTGCACTTGAGAAGAATGAATATTCTGTTGTTTTAGGGTGGAATGTTCTGTATGTATTTATGAGGTCCATCTGGTCCAATGTGTCATTCAATGCTCTTGTTTCTTTATTGATTTTCTGCTTCAATGATCTGTCTATTTCTGAGAGAGGCGTGTTAAGAACTCCTACTATTAATGTATTCATATCAACATGACTCTTTATCTTGATTAACGGTATTCTTACATAATTGGCTGCTCCCATATTGGGAACATAGATATTTACAATTGTTAGATCATCTTGGTGCATAGTCCGTTTAAGGATTATGTAGTGTCCTTCTGTATCTCTGACTACAGTCTTTTATTTAAAATCTAATTTGTCTGACTGAGAGTCGCTACCCCAGCCTTCTTCTGAGGCCCATTGGCATGAAAGATGCTTCTCCATCCCTTCAGTTTCATTCTGGGTGTATCTTTAGGTTCAAAATGGGAGTCTTGTAGACAACATATGGATGGGTCGTTTTATCCAGTATGCAACCCTGTGCCATTTTATGGGCTCATTTAGGCCATTCACATTGAGGGTGATTATTGATGGATATATTTTTATTGATATCATGTTACCTTTGAAGTCTTTCTTTCTGTAGATTGTCTCGATATTTCTGTTCAATGCTATTCTTGGGCTTTTTCCTCCTTTAAAGAAACTCCATAATATTTCCCGCAGTTTGGGCTTTGTGGTTGCATAGTCTTTTAAGCCTTGCCCGTCCTGAAAACTCTTTATCTCTTCATTTATTTTGAATGTCAGTCGTGCTGTAAAAAGTATTCTTGGCTGCATGTTCTTCTCATTCAGTGCCCTGAATATATCTTGCCAGCCCTTTCTGGCTTGCCAGGTCTCTGTGGACAGGTCTGACGTTATTCTGATGGGCTTTCCTCTGTACATAAGGATCCTCTTTGTCCTAGCTGCTTTCAAGAGGTTCTGCCTACAATTATAATTCTTCATTCTTACTATTAGGTGTCTCGAGGTCTTTCGAGTATCTGTAATCTTGGGGGGAAACCTTTGGGCCTCTAGTACATGAATGCTGGTTCCATTCACGAGATTTGGAAAATTTTCCTGAAAAATTTGTTCCACTATATCTTCTAGACTTCTTTCTTTCTCCTCCCCTTCAGGGATTCCAATAATTCTGACGTTGGAACATTTCATGGTATCGCCCTTGCCCCGCAAGGACGACAAGAACCCTGGTTCGGATGCATCTTCTCTCTCTTCTCTCTTTATTTCCGCAAGTCTACACACTTATATATGCTTACATGACCAATCAGCAAGCAGGGTACAGGAGGTAGCGAATCAGGCTATGCACCTAAACGAACAACTTTGCTAGCAACCAATGCTGTTTACTTCCTCTTTGGGCATTCCGCTTAGTCTCACGAGGCAATCCTAACCTGGCAACTAGCCAGGCGCCATCTTTTAATGGCGGAGGTCGCCCTGGCCAGGGGCCTGCCTCCGACATCTCCCCCTTTTTTCTTTTATGGCAGGGATCGTGCCTGTCTTAGGTTGTCAGTGGTGGGGAATATCCTTACCCGTCATCAGACGGCAGATATCAATGATCTGCGTCCTGTCTTAGGTTGGTATATTTCCCCCACCAATCTTACCCGTCGTTGACTACCGATCCAGCATACTTAGCCACACTTGGGGGGATGTTCCAGCCTCGATGGCTAACAAGGCCTGCACCATGGCTTGCTGTTGCCTAGGTTGCTGTCGCCTCCAAATTTGCAGTTTCCTTACTAGCAGAATCAAGCCCACTACGAGGATTATCATCAGACCAATTACGCTAGCCCATTGTTTCATAAAGGTTAACACATCTTGCAATGTTTTGATTATCTCTGGGAGGGTTGCAAGCTAGTTTGGGAATTCTGTGGACTAATTCCCCCGTAAGTATTGGGAGAGCTGTTGGGAGACATTCTGTAAGTCACTCATATTAGTATAGGCTATGGGAGATACACAAATTGCCAGGGAGGGTACTATACATCCCAGTCCCAATAGGGCTCCCCATATGTCCACTTGTTAACATGGACACTGCTGAGATATCAGTACATGCTCCTAGCAAGTTACAGACCTGCCATGCATCAAAGGGAGAGGAGAGAATATGAGAGAAGAGTTAGTCACTGGTAAAGGATATGGCCATGCTTTAACCACTGCTCACAGCTCTCTGCCTTGAGTCTGCCGCAGGAGGTGTAGCATCCCCAGAGTTATCATCAGCATCTTCAGCATCATGACTGGTGTTCGGAGGCAAGGCTGCATGCACCAGCCGCTCTGGGATCCAAATTGGAACCTCCTTTTCCTGTAGAAAAACAAATACAGAGCCCCTACTCCATACTAACACTGGATCTGGTCCATTCCACTTTCCTGCGAGGATGTCCCTCCAAAGTACTAAAGGCTTAGGGGAAGCAGCAGCATCACTTGCGTGTCTGTCTGCAGCTGATTTACCCGTTTTGTCCAACGTTAAAAAATTCAAAATAAAGAGAATGGTGTTGAGCTTATCTTTAGGGGACCTGAAGGTGTCCCCTATTCCCCCTCTTTGTTTATAAAGCGCATTTTTTATTGTAAAATGCGCGCGCTCCACAACACTCTGTCCTTGTGGGTTATAGGGTATTCCATGTATCAAGTGAATGTCAGGTTGTTGTAGGAAGGCTTTAAAGGGTTGTGAGGTGTAGCCTGGACCATTATCTGTCTTTAATTGGTGTGGCTTTCCCCTTGCCGCGAAAGCCTGTAGGCAATCGGCGATAACATCTCTGGATTCCCCCCGTATGCACTGAGGCAAAAATTATTCCAGAGCAGGTATCTACAGAGACATGAACATATCTTAACTTTCCAAATTCTGAAACATGTGTGACATCCATTTGCCATATACAATTAGGTAACAAACCCTTAGGATTAACCCCCAAGGATGGTGCAGGTAGTAAGGTCAAGCAGTTTCTGCAGGAGACTACTAGGTCCTGTGCCTGTGCTTTTGTTATGTTAAATTTGAGGCGTAGAGTTAAAGCATTGTTTCTTCAAACCCTCCCCTAAGTGGTCCCATTGAGGTATGTTTAGCAAGCCTTCATCTAGGAACCATGGAGCCGCCTTTTCCACTGTATTCAAAAAGGCCCGAGCAGTTTTCGCTTTTAGTGGAGTTCCATTGGCTTTCAGCAGGTCTTCTAAAGACCCTTCCAACAGCACTTTAGATACTTCAGATCCCATTATGAACACACAGACAACAGACAACAGACACGGACATTAAAGACTCACCGCTAAATTCCGCTCTAAGGCCGCCCCGCTTCTTATTGCAGACTTGTAAAATCCCAGCTCTAAGGCCGCCCCGCTTCTTATTGTGGACTCGCTAAATCCTGGCTCTAAGGCCGCCCTGCTTCTTATTGCGGACTTGCTAAATCCCGGCTCTAAGGCCACCCCGCTTCTTATTGTGGACTTGTACAAGATTCCCACCACTTTGATTGTGGTCCTTTCCCAGCTTACCTGCGGTTTCGATAAGAAAATCCCAGCTCTATGGCCACCCCACTTCTTGTTGCGGTCTTGTACAAGTTTCCTGTAAGACCCGCGGATCCCCTTACCCAAGAATCCAACACTGCCACTGGATGCAAACAGCAAGAGGTTTATTGGGACGCAGGTACCGGCGGGTGGTCGGCAGCTCCAGCTAACCGAGCACACCGACTGAGGGGAAAGCGGGGTTTTTATAGACAGGTACAAACAAGTTTTGGGTGGGGACGGCGCTGATTGATTGATCCTTTGAACAGGCATACTTGGCGTCAGTGGATTGAGTCAGGGGACCCCCGCGCGAAAAGCAGACAAAGCAATCTTACAGAAGCAGAACTGGCCGGTTAGCCCACGCATGCGAAAAAAGCACAACCAGGATATTGAAGGCCTGGTTACTATCAAGCCAAGGCCACTTTCCCTCTAATGAGGCACTAACATAAAGACAATTGGGAGTCTCCTGGTGAAATGTTACATTCCTGCTATCAAACGTAAGGTAACTTCTTTGTTGTAAATCTCAAGGACATTTGCAAACCAAGGGAGACTCCTGTCTTGCAGGGTTGTGATCTCAGCAAGTTAACCATTTATCGTTTTATGGCAGTCAGGAGTGCCTGAGGAATGCCACACATATGGAGGGGAGCAGATGAAAGGGGGGGGTGCAAGGCGCCAGCCCTTGCCTCGTCCTCAGCCAGCCTCTTGCTCCCTCATCATTCCCCCTGAGCAATTTTTGAGCCTTTAAATCTTTAAGGTGGTTGAAGGTGGAAGGTCTCATCTTCTGTAACTTCTTCGTGCTGAATAGGGGCGTAGAGCTGTCCCTACCTACTGGGGTCAATATTGATCAGGGTAGGAATGTATAAGGGAGTTACGAAAGGTGGAGGCAGCTGAATCCAGCGCTGACAGTGAAGAGGCGTCCTCGTGTGCGATAAGGATCGTCTGTCGTGGTGTAGTCATTGTAGCAATGGAGTCTCGGCACCAAGTAGAGAAACATGGAACAAAGCAACATATTAAGGTTAATAAGGCGATAAGAATGAGAAGGCCGAAAAGGAGATTTGGCCATAGCCCTCCTCCAAGCCAGGAACTTAACCAATCACTAAAAGAGAGAGAGAGAGACCTTGTAGGGCCTTAATCTGGGTATTCATATCCTTTATTAGTCCTGTGATAGTCTGGGATGTACACACAACATTCTGCCTTAATAATTGCACATGTGCCACCCTGGGCTGCTGTCAGGACATCTAAAGCCATCCTATTTATCTCTTAAGGTAGGGGACTCTCCAGGGCAGGGGTCTTTCATTCCCCCCTTTTTCTTTATCATGGATAGAATCTTATATCCATTCGTCTTGTTCCTGCCCTAAGCTTGTCTGGGACTCTGATAGTTTTAGGAGTTGATATTGTTGAGTTAATACCATAGTCTGGATTACAGACAAGCGGTCCTTCGTGAACTGGACAAGCCTATTTAGGATGCAAGGGCCAAATGACAGGATCAATAATAAGATGATAAGGGGTCCCATTAGGGTGGATAGCAAGGTTGTGAACCAAGGTGACCGGTTAAACGAATTTTCGAACCAGCCCTGCTGGGATTCGAATTCCCTTTTACTTTGGGCTAATCTTTCTCTTAGCTTGTCCATTGTTTCTCTGACTACCCCAGTATGATCGGCATAAAAGCAGCATTTTTCTTTTAAGGCTGCACATAATCCCCCTTCCTTTAAGAATAAGAGGTCTAGTCCTCTCCTATTCTGTAGTACTACCTCTGATAAGGAAGTCAAAGATTTTTCTAAGGCTGTGATTGATTTTTCTATGGCTTCTAAATCATCATTCATAGCATCCTGTAACTGCATGAGCCGATTACCTTGGATTAAGACGGAAGTCCCTGTTCCAACACCTGCTGTTATTCCCCCGATGCCCAATAGCAAGGCTATAGTCATAGATATAGGCTCCCTCCTCAACACTCAGCCTTTATCATTTAGCTGGATTTTTCTTTAACAATCACTACTCCAAGCATTGAGGGGAACAACTTTTAATCATACTCCAGTCGCTTCACAATGCATTCTAATAGCAGCAGGTCAGAATAGTACTGCGTTACTTGCCGACAGAATAGACAGACCTGAGGTCAAGACCTCCATTGGCTCCTTTTATGAGAGCTGTTTTATGCTTGGCTAAAGCGTCTGTTTGCAATCGCATCTCAACAGAGGTGGGGTCATCCATTATCTCCACAAGTCCATAGTTAATCCTATGGAGTGCAATAGGCTGGCTTTTAGGCAATTTCATTATCTCAGCCACACATAAGGTGTTAGTTAAGTTATACAATTGTAGGGGAATCAATCCCATTTTTTCAGTTGTTTAATCATGTGCCATGGGGTTCTGCTAATATCCCCACAAAATAGTAAGATCGACTAAAGAATCTATTGTGTAACTTCTCTGAAGTTTACCTCAAATTGTTTAGTTTAGGTAAATATTTAAAGACAATTAAATCTAGAATTTAACATCCATAAAGGTGTGTTATTAAAACATAATTTTTTTTTCTAAAATAACCCTCATTTACAGAGATAGCCAAATCAGGACTAAGCACTTGTGAAACAAGTCCAGTTTTAACAAACTTGGCCCATTATTTACATAAGCTCAGCAAGAACAGTGAGTGTGATCAATAGATCTTTTAGAATCTGCTTTGCTGGAACTTTGTATAAGGAATCTCTAGGTTGAACTTTTAGTAGCCTCTCCGGGCCAGAAGCCAAGCCCTGTACTTGCCATCAGTCATGCCTGCAATATCTTTGGGTGAATTCCTCTTCCCGAGACTGCACCTACCAAGGAGTGACATTCTTTACTCACCTGGTGAGGCTGCTGGGAACTCTGTAAGCAAGGTATCAGGCCAACAGTCCCAAGGGGCTTTATGGCTCCAGGTTTCATAAAGTCAACCTTAGTTCCTTTAAAGCTGTCTGGTCATATCTGAGTCTTTTCAAATATGACATCCCAGTCAAAGCCTTGGTAAAATAACCCGTGTTTCCAATTCTTTCCTGTTACAAGGAGAACAGATTCTTATTGAACTTATGCAAATGACTGATTGCCATGGAAGAAAGAATACTTACTAAGACCTTTTGGTTTTAGAGGGTTCAGATAGAGAGAAAAGCTTGAATGCTTTGAGCACTTTTACAAATGAGCACTTTTACAAATGAGCACTTTTACATCTCTATAAGCTACAGATAACTAGGAGGGAGTATCCCTAGTCTGGAAGAGCAAACATTAGAGAAAACCAGCAATGTTTAAAGACAGACAAAACATTAAGAGACACAACACTATAATCTTTTAGTTCATTTAGTCCCATGTTACTAATTCTGGTGAATGCGGCTTTAGTCAGTTTTGGAAATTCTTACCCATTTCAGTTTTAGGATTTTCAAGTATATCAAATATCTGTATTTGTACTGAAAGTCCTTTATAGGAATATCCTTGAAGATAAAACTCATTTTACAAGAGAATTAAAACAATTATAAATGACAAAAACTCAGAATGGATATGGTTAGAGCTAAAGAGACACAGGAGTTTACAATTTAGCTGCAAGGAAATCAGGTTATTTCTGTGATACATAACATTTCCATAATTACAGTATCAAGCGATGATCTCTCAAAACGTTAAAACTTTAGGAAGTGCGTAGAATCTCTAGAATAGTTACAGTATTTTCCCAAATGTAACCCAAGGTTTATCATTGGTTTAGTAGTACTTCATGAGCAACTTCACATACCAAGGAAAAGCCTGAGTTAAAGAGATTTACAATTTAAATCTTGTCAACATTTGCTAAAATCTTAGAAAGTTTTGAAGCACATGCCTAAATATAATTAGGGATGTTAAACACCTGGTAAAACTGATCATAGAAACTGGTTTTTTTGGGCAGGCAAAGAGAAAACCATTTACATTTTCTTAACAGCAGATCAATTGATCTAAGAAAACATTGTCCTTTTGAACAGAGACAATTTCAGTCTTGTACCAATGTACCTTTAAAACCCATTCATTTCAATCTTAGTTCATTCTTGACCACAGCTAAAATTCCTTTTCTGAAGATTTCCCTTCACAAACCTTCTACAACTTTTCTTTGCATTTAGGTTTTGTCCCAAGCCATTTCCTTCCAAACAACCATCTCATTTAGGACAAAATTACCTTCCCTTACCTTCAACAAAATGTATTTCCATTCCTTAAATCTTTCTTATATATCTCCTACTTTCCTACATACAGAGTTTTACTTATTTCCATCAGTCTTAGTTACACTAAGCAGAACTTTGTATTCTTAGAAACACCTTAATCTCTAGTGAAGACTAAGTATTAACCAATTGTGAACTGTTACAACAGAATTCTTCAGGTGACAATTTATGAATCAGTTAAGTGGAAAACAAGTTTACCAACAGATTTAAATACTCTTAGTTTCTTTGCAGTAAGAAGTCAAAAGCACAAACCTACATCCAGTAATTAACGACTTAGCATTTTATCCTGTTTGGTTAGGACCTAGATGTCCACAATTCAATTCCACTTGTCATCCAAGCAAAACTTTAAAACTTTCAGATTACCAAAGACTTTGAAAGCTACTTCAGCAATTACCCATTAAAACTTTGAGACAGACAATTAACCATCAGTTTAGTCATTTCTTTGCTAACAAATTTTAACAAGTAACACAAGCTTATCTGACCTTCAGTAAACTTTGATAGAATAAAAGCTTCCCATTTACTGCTGTTAACTTCAAAGACAGATCTTATCTTAATTAAACCAACAAACTTAACTTAGTTCCAATAGTGATTTATGTTCCACCTGGGCCCACTCCACTTTGAATGTTTACCTGAGACATGCGTGGGAAGATCTGGAGTGGGGAGTGTTAGGTCCAGGGGCTGCTCTTCTTGCTCCTTGACAGTGGAAAGAGAAGGAGCTGTGGTGCATGATCTAGAGGCTAGTCATGCAGGCTGCACGCACCTTGGTGCAGAAACAGAAGGGGAAAACAGGAAACAAAGTGCTGCCAGGAGGCTGAGAAAGGATTCCCGGTTTCAGAGCTCATAAGCCCCAACAGAGGAGCAGACGCCATGCTTTCCCATCAGCCAGGGGGGAGGGGTTAGGCAGTCCAAGTCAGGCCAGAGAACACAGGGAAACTTCCCCGAAACAAAGAGTTTCGGCAGCTGCTTGGGAATATTCCTTATAGTCTCTGTCTCGAGTTAGACCAACCCCAGTTGGCTCCAGTTATAGCCATTAACACGGGAAGTGAGTGAGGGAGAAGCCCCCACATCTATTAGGAGTAACAGAGAGAATAAAGCCAGAATCCCCTTTGTTAGGGATGGCCCAGCAACCTGGGTTTACTAGAAGAAGGCTTATTTACGTAATTATCATCGAATATGTCAGGAGAAAGTTTACTAGCTGACTCATTTGGGCAAACACATTCCGCAAAAGCCCCTTAGTCTGGGGTCCCTGATCGAGGACTCGCTCTTTGACCTGCAAAATAACATTAATGTTAAAGGTCCCCTCTGTGGGCCATTCAGCCTTGAAGGTGGGCCATTTAGAGGTGCAGAGAGTCTGCCATTTTCTTCTTTTGACTTCCACCGATAAGTTGTTGGCTCGGTTCTGAACATCTTTCCAGTGACCTAGAGTGAGGCTTAGGGGAGTGGTGAATGTTTGCCCCATCTCAGAGTTAAAAATAACACCAAAGACAATGAGTAGGACACAGAACAAATAACAAAAAGGACGCTGCGCGATTTCGGCGTAACACCAACAGGATGGTTTCAGATGGCCGTGTGGAACTACGAGTTTCCTCTGCGGCCCACAGACGGACGTATCCCTCGGATACTTGTGGGGCCCCAAAGAACCGGGCCCCTATGATCCTTGGGCCGTCCCCCAGGGGGACAGGGGAGGAGTTTCAGGTTTCAGATGGCCGCGAGGTGGAACTATTGACCTTAGTATTTATTTTTCCTCCCAATGTACGGTGTCGCAGACAAGGGGAGGGGGATCTTTCAGGTGCTGTCCTGCTCGCGTCCCTCGCGGGAGCTTAGGAGCGTCTTGGCTAAGGTCTATCCGTATAAACCCCGGACCAGGCTACTCCAAGGAGTAGATGACCGTTATGCCGTATGACGTTCCGCGAGAATCAGGGTGCAGCCCACTCAGACTCCGTAGCCGAAGCCGTGGAGCCGCAAGAACACATTCATACAATCAGGCACTCCTCAGATTCAAACGGGTTAGACACCCTCCCATAAGCAGAATGTGATCTTAATCAAGGCGCAATGTGAAAGACACATAAAACAATTAACAAGCCGGCAAAGACAAAAACCTTGCGGTGCACCGTACAAATTCCACTGGCCTACAAAAGGAGTCTCGAGACCTCCTCTCAGTGGACAAATTCCGTCCAGGGCCGAGGGGTTCCTCTGGAACGGACAAACGGTTTTAACCCTCGGACAAATGCGGGGCTTCAAGCCCCTTTGATCCCTGGGGCGTCCCCCTAGGGTGGCAGGGGAGAAGTCCGAGCTCGTCAGCTCCTTCTCAAGCTGCCTACAAATACAAGCCCTCCTACGCGTAGAGGTACAATTCTAGACAACGGCCGAAAGAGAACACGAGACAGAACAGAAGCAGAAGACGAGGAAATGAAGGGACAGTCTAGGGCTGGCCAGCTAGTTTACCTCCCGGTGGGAGTCCGTTGGATCCCTGGACAGGAGTCCGATGATCTCGGTGGAACCTCCAAATGTAAGACCCGCGGATCCCCTTACCCAAGAATCCAACACTGCCACTGGATGCAAACAGCAAGAGGTTTATTGGGACGCAGGTACCGGCGGGTGGTCGGCAGCTCCAGCTAACCGAGCACACCGACTGAGGGGAAAGCGGGGTTTTTATAGACAGGTACAAACAAGTTTTGGGTGGGGACGGCGCTGATTGATTGATCCTTTGAACAGGCATACTTGGCGTCAGTGGATTGAGTCAGGGGACCCCCGCGCGAAAAGCAGACAAAGCAATCTTACAGAAGCAGAACTGGCCGGTTAGCCCACGCATGCGAAAAAAGCACAACCAGGATATTGAAGGCCTGGTTACTATCAAGCCAAGGCCACTTTCCCTCTAATGAGGCACTAACATAAAGACAATTGGGAGTCTCCTGGTGAAATGTTACATTCCTGCTATCAAACGTAAGGTAACTTCTTTGTTGTAAATCTCAAGGACATTTGCAAACCAAGGGAGACTCCTGTCTTGCAGGGTTGTGATCTCAGCAAGTTAACCATTTATCGTTTTATGGCAGTCAGGAGTGCCTGAGGAATGCCACACATATGGAGGGGAGCAGGATGAAAAGGGGGGGGGTGCAAGGCGCCAGCCCTTTGCCTTCGTCCTCAGCCAGCCTCTTGCTCCCTCATCATTCCCCCTGAGCAATTTTTGAGCCTTTAAATCTTTAAGGTGGTTGAAGGTGGAAGGTCTCATCTTCTGTAACTTCTTCATGCTAAATAGGGGCGTAGAGCTGTCCCTACCTACTGGGGTCAATATTGATCAGGGTAGGAATGTATAAGGGAGTTACAAAAGGTGGAGGCAGCTGAATCCAGCGCTGACAGTGAAGAGGCGTCCTCGTGTGCGATAAGGATCGTCTGTCGTGGTGTAGTCATTGTAGCAATGGAGTCTCGGCACCAAGTAGAGAAACATGGAACAAAGCAACATATTAAGGTTAATAAGGCGATAAGAATGAGAAGGCCGAAAAGGAGATTTGGCCATAGCCCTCCTCCAAGCCAGGAACTTAACCAATCACTAAAAGAGAGAGAGAGATCCTTGTAGGGCCTTAATCTGGGTATTCATATCCTTTATTAGTCCTGTGATAGTCTGGGATGTACACACAACATTCTGCCTTAATAATTGCACATGTGCCACCCTGGGCTGCTGTCAGGACATCTAAAGCCATCCTATTTATCTCTTAAGGTAGGGGACTCTCCAGGGCAGGGGTCTTTCATTTCCCACCACCTTTGTCGTGGTTTTACCCCGCTTACCTGCGGAATTCTCCCTTGCAAGGTTTTTCTATTTTTACTCCCCGCTTTACCGCGGAATTCCCACTTTTGAACATGGCTAATGTCCCCGCTTACCTGCGGAACTTTACTCCCCGCTTTCCTGCGGATTACCTTGCAAGATTCCTTTATTTAGTTCCCGGGTGCTGGCGCCATTTATCGCCCTCGGCCCGCAAGGACGACAATGAGCCTGGTATGGTGTTAATGCTTCATTTCCCTTTATTTAATCAACTTCCTTAGCTTATATACAGCAGGGTGACCAATAAGGGGTCAAGCAATGGGGAGAGTCAATGAGAGTCCTGTTACTATGCTGATTAAATTTGATACAACCAATAACTATGTCCTCCTTTAGGCGGGCTTCACCAGAAAGTTTATTGTATACTTGCAGCGTACTTTGCTAGCAGTGAGCCAAGCACCTTCTTGTAATGGCAGGGACTTTCCCGGCCGGAGGCAGTCCCCGACACATGGCATCATTTATTTCCCTGATTCTGTTTTCATGGTTTCTAAGCTGTTTGTTCCAGGCTTCCTCCTGATCCTTTCTCTCTATCTGTTTGTCCTCCAGATCACTAATTCTATCTTCTGTCTCAGTTTCTCTAACGTTGAGAGAATTTAGATTAGATTGGAACTCATTGAGAGCATTGTGAAACCCATCCCTGGTAGCTTTCAGCTCTTCCCTAATATTGAAAACATGATCTCTGGTCGTTTTCTGATCGGCCCTAATCAATTCCGTTTGATCACCCATGGCTTTCTCCACCCTAGCTATTGTTTGGATAATTGTTAGCCTGAATTCTTTTTCCGACATATTGTGTATGTTGATAGCTATTAGCTCTGCTGCAGAAGGTCCATCCTCTGTATTTTTCTTCTGTTGGGCATTCCTCCTCCTAGTCATTTTGGTGAGAGATGGCTGAATGGTGTATCTACTGTGGTGCATTCTAAGTGCCCCCTGGAATGCTTCTGAGCAATCAGGGTTCCCCACGCAAATGAGAGGAAAAAGAAAAGGAAAAGAAAAAACAAAGAGAGAGGGAGAGAGACAGGAAAGAAAGGTGAGATAAAAGACAAGGTTTAGCCCAAATGGGCCCCAAGGTAAGATTTATGAAGTATACAAACAGACACAGACAAACAAAAAGATTGATGAAAGTATATAACAAGAGAAAAAAATACATATATATATATTTGCATATATATATATGCAAATAAAGGAAGAACCTCGTCAAAAAGAACCCTGAGTGTAAGATTTATATACTATCAGACAAACACAAAAACAAAGAAATACTGATGGAAGAAAAAGATGGGAGAGTGGTTGTAAATTCTCAGTGTGGGTGCGGAAGGTTGTTTTGATTCTTTCTGGATGTTTCTTGATATCTTTGTTAAAAGACTCAACTTTCCTAAGATAAGGGGGGATTAGGAATTGCTTTACCTATAGGGATGGCATTGATCTGGGAAAGGGGATTACCTTGAAGTTTAACTCTATATGGATATTAGAAAATAAAAATTAAAAAAAGGACTAAACTAAATTAAAATTTAAAAAAAAAGAAATTTAAAAAATAGAAATGGAATAGGAAAACACAGGTGTATGTATCAAAAAGTTCAGGTAAAAAGGTAATTATGGAATTTGATGTACTGGACATCTCACTGTGACGGTAAATAGGTTGAAATTATCTATATAATAATATAAAATTAACTATATAAAAAAATTAGCCAGAATAATAGGATCGAATTAAAAGTAAAAATTGTCCTATGAAGTAGTGGTGGTTGTTCTCTTGTCGTCTTTTTTTTTTTTTTTTTTTTTATTTCTTGGTTGGTTTTCTGGGGGAGGGGCCTGCCACGTGGGTTTTCAGTCAATGATGTTCTCTCAGTTAAGTCCCCCCCGCCCCCCTCAAGGGGGTGGGCTCTGAGGAAATGGGTTTTTTCAGGCTTTTGTTCTCCGGAGGTTTTTATAATGTTCACTTTTGTTTTTCGCTCTTGCCTTGACCGCTTTTGATGGTTTTAGTAGGTTTAGAGGAAAGCAAACTGCACCCTGACCTCCCTCTCAGAGAGAAGCCTCAGTTTGGCTGCAGAGCCCAAATAAATCCCCCCTTGGCCACTGGCAGATCAGGTTCCCAGTCAGGGTCCCTGGGAACTCAGGATTGTTTGCTTGTACCCAAAACCACAGCAGCAGCGCTGTCTGGGTAGCTCCAGACTGCCAGAGAATTTCCAAGCAGGGATCGCACACTGAGATTTACCCACTGGCCCAGGCTGGGCGTGCCTGGTCTTTCTGGTCCAAGAGCTTTTGGCTGGCGCCTGTGTGCACCTCTCTCAGGTTAGGGTGCGGTGCAGGACTAGGACTCTGATGGCAGGGCAGGCCACTCGCATGGGGACTGCAAAAAGGCTGTGTTTCTGCTGGCTCATAAGGCTCCCAGCCCCTCAAGGGAGCCAGGCGCCAAGCACTCTCAGGCCTGCTGGTGGTTCAGGGACCAAGACCTGGTTTCTCTGCTGCACTCTCTCTGGCTCTGTGCCAGGGGTGGCTGTCCTGGGTCTGGGGACTTAAGCCCTAACCCTAACACCCCGATTCCTGCAATTTCCCCCCCGGTGATCCTTTGTTCTTTTTGAGTGCTTTCTACCAGACTCCCAAATTAATGCTGGTCCCCAGCATTAACCAGAGGCGCAGGTCATTCTCTTATTGGGATATTTCTTTCCAATGGGTCGCCTCTAGTGGCTCCCTCCCCCCTTTGTTTATCTTCAGATATCAGTCTGACTTTCCCCCTCTGCTTTACCTGCCCTCTGGCGTCTTCTGCTCCAGTAAAGATCCAGACGTGTATAATTCTAATCTCAGGCTGATTTCGTGGGTGATCGCGGAGTTCTTTGGAAGGTAATCAGCTCACTTTAGGGTCCAGGTTGAAAGGGCGCCTCCTCCTACATCCCCGCCACCTTGTCCCTCCTTTGGGTTTTTTTATTACATATTTTGTGTTCAATAACCACAAAACTTATGGATCAATTGACTCAGTATTGTTCACATCAAACTTTCCACTTCTTGTGGGCTCATTTAAATTCTATCTTTGTCACAGCTATTTTTCTAGTTTGCAAAACTAAAGTAGTTTGCAATTCTTTATTCCAAAATCTGATTAATATAAGCTCATCCTTCTTAATTCCATCCATCTTTCCCAATTGTTTATTCTAAATATTGCTTGGGGAAAGTCACTTTTCCAAAAAAGAAAAAATCTATCTTAAAAAAAAATCTCTGTTGAGTTACTACAACAGCATTATTGTAGCTACAATCTTCTCTTTGGCACTAATATTTATAGCTTTTCTCTTTCCTTATGATCAATATCAAAGACCTCCTACCCACAAAAGACACAGGCATTTGCAGAAGTAAAATGAGACATAAATCAGGAAATTGCACTTCACTGTGTTTTGTTCCACAAGATCTTGGCAAAGCAGATGTCATAATCACTGGATTGGTTCCCAGCTGTCAGACCAATCAACCTTCTTTGTTTCATTGCAGGTTTGCCAAGGGGACCACAAATTTATCTTCCATCTACTGATTCACTCATCATTAGAACAAGTGTAGAGAGCATCTACTCTGTGTTTCCTATTCTTTCAAAGACTAGGGTTATGAAGTGGTCTTGATCATTCTGGCCAGCATTGTGAGCTTTAATAGGTATTCTTAAGTTTATATGATTCATTTACTAACCATCTTGTGTATCTATAAATCTTGCACTCCTTCCTTTAAGGAGAGTAGAAAGCCTCTGGATGTCACAGAACATAAATTAGACCTCCTGCACAACATTCACACATTGAAAGTTGTAAATAGTCACCTTAAAGGTACACATAATCAGGAATTATTACAAATCACTGTGCCCTCTCACTGATGACCAGCCCCCATCTTTAAAACCCTCTTGGCTAGACAGAAACCATAAATCTGGCTTTAGGGCAAGCATCTACCTTCTCCCCAGGTGGTTGTCCCCAAAAGTAAACTTCATATTCCTTTTCAGTCAATAATCATCTCTTGAGTATTGGCCTTTTGAGTAACAAGAAGCCAAATGTGGGATTTAGTAACAGTTACAGAAACTAATATGAGTGTTAAGGTCTTTGCAATTAGATAAAATTGAAAACACATGCACATAGATATGCAATGTAAGTAAGCATGATGATTATAGATGCAAGACTGTTAGATGAAAGAAACTGGGGTCAGGTTATCTCCATGCAGGTTGCAAAATTTCAGGGAGTGCATTTTTTAAAGTAAACTCTGTGCCCAACATGGTCTTGACCTCATTACCCCAAGATTAAGAGTCACTTGTTGTATTGAATGAGCCAATCTGGTGCCAAAAGGTTGCAAATTTTGAGTATTATTTGAACATCTTGAGTCAGAGTTCCTTTTGGAGACTCATTTGTATAACAGTGCAAACTTCTACATAGGGTCTATGTCAGACTTTTATTTGGGAACTGCTTTTTAAAATACTGGTTAAAACTATCTAGTTAATTAAGCTAAAGGAATATTTATAGGAAGAACAAATACTGATGTGGTTAGCTGAGGCAAAAGATTTGATGAGAGGGAAAAAGACAAATAAACAAACAAACAAAAACAAAAAAGTGACTTAAAAGGAGGTACAGAACAGCTAATGTGACCAAGGAAAATTTCCAAAAGGAAGCAGCATTCATGTGTCTATGTCAGAAAGTCATTAAGGAGAGCTCCAAAATTTCCAATGGATCACTGGTGACAATCTCAAGGTATTAAATCCCTCTGTCAAAGCAGTTTTTAAAAAAGTGTAAGGGAAGAAACCAGATTTCTATGCTCTTGAGACTTCATAGTAGACAAGACTCCTTTTTTTTTTTTAAGATAGAAAGGGAGTTATAAAGAATTCCAGAGTTATAGATGGAAGGAATGAGCTCTCTCCTAATAGATTTTGTTTTTTAAACCGTCAATAGATGGTATTGAGGCTAAAGTACTTTGAGAACATAATTAAGAGTGGACAGATGATGGAGTCAAGAGAATTTCATAAAAAGAAAAGTATTGAGAGATACCTTTGTGACCAAATTCACATTTTAATTCCAATAATCAACAAAAGAAATAGATCCTGACAATGAAAAAAAATACTAGAAGTAGTTATCAATAAAAACACAGTTCTTGCTACTAAGAAGGAAAATTAAAAACTTCCAACATGTAAATTCCACAAAAGTAGAGTTTGTTCATTTTGTATCTCAAGAGGCTGGCAGACATTAAATTCTCATGAATATTTGTAAATGAATGAATGAAGTAGTAACAGAATCAGTGAATGCAGAGTAACTGACACAAACATATGTTTAACTGCTAATGTAAAGGGTATGGGCAATAAGGAAGGACAGTATATGAAGAAAGAAGGGAAGATGTTCTTTTAAGGAGAAAGGAGAGAAAGAGAGACAGATGGGAAAATCAGCATTCTGGAGAATGAGACACATTTCCTGCTATAGAGCCACAGAAAGGAGAGAAGGAACAATTAGCTACACGTATTGACAGCAGAAACCATCATCCAGGAAAGGGTTACTTGTTCCAGTACATCCTTAAGTGCTTTACTTATGTTCTCTTGATAAAACATTAGAAATCGATGCAAGACTTGGAATTGGTGGGAAGCAGTGACTTGTCCTGCTAGAATCCATCCCAACACCACGATTAGTGTTTGTTCTTTGCTGCCATTCATTGTGACACTTACTGCAGCAGAAGAAACAAAGAACCTTCTACCTCTCCTGTCCATTCTTAAGCTACCCAAGACAAAATTGAGAACTATTAAGAAAAAGCACTGGGGGTGCCTGGGTGGCTCAGTTCATTAAGTGTCTGCCTTTGGCTCATGTCATGATCCCTGGGTCCTTGGGATCTAGCCCTGAGTCCAGCTCCCTGCTCAGTGGGTAGCCTGCTTCTCCCTCTCCCTATCCCTCTCTATTCTGCTTATGCTCTTTATCTTGCTCTATCTCACATAAATAAATGAAATCTGTAAAAGAAAAGAAAAAGAAAAAGCACCCATCATAATATCTGTATACTGTCAAGTTTTTAATCCCTATTCCTCTTGTTTTTAATGTTTTACACTGTGTTATCATATACCATGGCCATCACAGGAAAGCAGCAGAGGCAAATAAATATATGTCCTCTCTCATAGAGTTAGAATTATCATCTATTCTAATTGAGAAATTCCTTGGGATATACATATAATGAACAGAGAAAGATTATTAGATATTTGAAGAGATTCATTTTCATGAAGAATATAAACCCAAATAATCAAAATAGTGAAACTGTGAAGAAATGTATATGGAGCGAGAAGAAAAATGAATCTTAGAGAAATGAATCGTAGACATATCAAAGAAAATATAAAGGGATATAATAGAATAATTGAATTATTAATTCATAATCAATATATATTCTTGCTAGTTAAAAATGTGATGATCAGGGGAGCCTGGGTGGCTCAGTGGCTTAAGCCTCTGCCTTCGGCTCAGATCATGATCTCAGGGTCCTGGGATGGAGCCTATCATCAGGCTCTCTGCTCAGTGGGGAGCCTGCTTCCCCCACCTTTCTCTGCCTGCCTCTCTGCCTACTTGCAATCTCTCTCTCTCTCTCTCTGTGTGTCAATTAAATAAATAAATAAATCTTTTAAAAATGTGATGATCAATTTTAAAAATGTCAATAGAAGAGTTAAATGATCAAAATGAGGAAATATTTAAGATCATAGTATAAAAACACAAAATAATGAAATATTTAAAATAGAAATTTAGTATAGGAAATCCAACACTGAGTAATAGCAGTTTTATAATTTGAGAACAGAAAAAGTAGAGGAAAAAAAAAAAAAAAAGAAAAAGAAAAAGTAGAGGAAAGTTATAATTAATGAAATAAATAAAGAACATTTCTTCTAGCCAAAAGTCTTGTGTGATCACATTAAAGGATTTCCTGAAACCCTTCAGGTGAGTTGATGAAAGTATTATAGTATTTGGTATGCTCAAAACATATAACAAGTTCACAAGTTTCTCTGAAGTAAAAAAAAAAAAAAGTGTCAGAATCCAGAATGACTTTCAGCTTATCAATAACAAACCAAAAGAAAATTGAGCAATTTTCAAAATTGAATATTATAGTTATCCACAACTTCATTCATGGAGACAGTTAAAACAAATATATCTTCTGTCTCAATAATTTGATCTCTCAGCAAACTTTTTAAAAGAGTATATACTTCCCTAAAAATAAATTGTAAACAATGAAGGAAGAAGTTGAGAGTCATAGAAGACCCAAGACAACAAGTAAAGGTGGAGATTGGAGTTCACTGACAACAGTTTTGCATCTGAAATGGAGAAAACCAGTTCGTATTGGAGCAGATCAACTCTCCCCAACCAGACACAGATGTCTCAAAGGTTCTATGCAAGATGGCTGTTGACTTATATCATACTTCGGGGCATATAAAAGTTGTTCAATATGTGTTTTCTAAATTTCTTGCAAGTAAGGCATGACTTTAGGAAAAATATGTTTGTCATAACTAATATGAGAATCTCATTTCTCTCTGTACTAAAATAACAAAATAATACATTCTCCACCATCATTATACAGGTTGGTTTACTTTTCTTTTTATTTTACTTTTTTTTTAAAGATAGAGTTTTAATATGCAATTGAAGGCAAGTTGTTATCAGTTTACAGTAGATTGTTTTTTCTATAATATGTTTTATGCAAGTCTTATGGTAACCACAAAGCTAAAACCTATTGTAGACACACAAAGATAGAAATGGAAATCAAAGAATGCTATTACAGAAAAATCATTAACAAATACAGAAAGATGGACACCTGGGTGGCTCAGTCAGTTAGGTGTCTGCCTCTTTTCTTTTTAATGTGTTTTTATTTATTTATTTATTTTTCATTTTAGTGCTCGCTTCAGCAGCACATATACTATTTATTTTTCATTTTATTTTAATTTTTTAAAGATTTTTAATTTATTTATTTGAGAAAGAGAGAGAGAGCAAAGCAGGGGAGGGGCAAAAGGAGAGGGAGAATCAGACTCCCCACTGAGAAGGGAGCCCAATGCAGGGCTCTATCCCAGGACCATCAGGTCATGACCTAAGCTGTAGCAGATGCTTAACCAACTGAACCGCCTAAGTGTCCCTTTGTTATATTTTCATTTTTGAATCCTCTCTTTCAATTTTCCATGTTTGCATATTCTGATGATTTCTTATTGATATTAATATTTATTTTATCTCTGATTTGATCTTTTATAAATTTTTTATTTATTTTTAATTCTTTTCAGTGTTCCAGAAATCATTGTTTATGTACCACACCCAGTGCTCCATGCAATATGTGCTCTCCATAATACCCACCACCAGGTTCAACCAACCTCCCAATCTTAATATATTTTATTAATATTGCTACCATTTTTCTATACCCTAACTTCAGTAGAAATGGAGATGGACTTTGGATTTTCCTAAATTATGCTGTAGCTCTTTGCTATCAAGTCTACCAAGGAGAATAAAATGGAATAGATCATTTACATGAGAAAAGGTGGAAAGATTTGTAATATTTGTTTGAATTAAATAAAATAATCAATTACATTTCATTGTGGGAACTTTAGCCAACAGATATAAGGGTGGCCTGCTATGTGTGATCCTGTATGGGGAGAGTAAGTTAAGATTGTTTCTTTAAGGAGAGAATATGCTGAGCAAGTTTAGAAACTTGAATGGGCATGCTCCTGGGCAGAACTGCGAGCAGTGGGGCTCATTAAAATATTCTGGCTTCCCTTTGTCTCCATCAAATAATTTGTGTATTCCATCACTTATAGTAAAACCTTCCTTTTGTAGGAAGAGATGGAAGAAGGCATAGTATATTTTTATTTGCTTGAAAGCATGAGACTAACACAATGAAGATTTTGAGGGATTGCTCTGTTTAGTTTTATTTAAGAAATGATTTGTTTATATTTGTGTGAATTTACTAGGTTGATGGATATGCCACATTATCAAAAACACTATGTCTTGTTTTTACAAACATAATTAGGAATATATTTGCATAATAAAATTTAATACCTAACAGGATAGGTTGCTAATTCAAATTTACTCCTGAGATTTTGGAGTTAAATCTTCAGTCATGTCTTTTCCAGAAGAAATTAAACTCAGTAATTAATTTTCTTTACTACAGTCTATGAAAATAGACTGCTATGTCATTTCCCATAAGCTACTCCATGGAAGAACTCCAGATGCCATTTGAGCCCTCATTCTACTGGTTTTGTAATAAAATGGAAGAGAAGTGAAACATTGTTGTGCTGTAGCTTCTGCTATGGGGATGGTTATGTCTTGCTTGGCTGTGATAATAAAATACTACTTGGAGAAGAGAGAACTAAATGGTTTTTTGGATTTTGTAGAAATTATGAAATAATTTCATATTTTTGGCTAAAAGGAAGTTATAAGGGCATTTCCTTTCATGACAAGACAAAACAGAACAACAACAACAACAACAACAACAACAAAAACCCTCAGATTTTATCATTTGTGTCATAGGTAGACAGAAATATACATATAGTTTAAGTTGTTATACTTATTGTTTTATATATAGTTATAGTCATGATTGTTATAGTTATGCCAAAACACGGAAGTATGATTAATTTCCCACTTGACTTCTGCTTCTGAAGCTTCCAATTTACATGCTAATGATTCCGGGGAATTTGAAGTCCCCTGAGGCATCAAAATCCCTATTATTGTACATCTTCTCTGCACTGTCTCCCAAGCTTCTCTCCAGGGGTATTATCCTTCCCATGTCATCTCCATAAAAACCTTCCTACAGCGAAGTTGAAGTCCTTCAGAGTTAAATAGAAAAGGACGAAGGTCAGGAGTTATGTCCCTTATCTCTCCCTCCCATGGATGGCTCTCATGGTTTGTGAAATTGGAGAGAGTCATCTACAATCCACCAGCTTTAAGCTAGATCTCCTCTGGGGACATGATCAAGAAGATAAATGGCAGATAGAAATCACAAAAACAGAGTGATTTGCTGGAGTTAAATCATCTGATTCTTCTACTTCTGTAATCAGAGTTTAGCCACTTTGATTCTACCATTGGCAACATGCCACCAAAAATAGTGAGTAAGGATCTAGTCTGCATATTGTATTTCTTTGACACATTTTTCACTTCTTAGAATGTCATTAGTTTGCTATCAACAATATTCCTTTAAATCCTTCGGAGGGTGCAAATACACACACACACACACACACACACACACACGAGAAACATCTTCTTAGAGAATTTAATTTAATAATGCAAGGACACACTTGGAAATGAACACATGGCACACAGTGGTCAATTCAAAGTTAAATAGACAGCAATATCATATAAATGGTATAATAATAATTTATTTCTATTGAACTTATCTAATCAAATACCCCATATAAAATAAATATTGAAGTATACTTCAAATAAAATAATAGGCATATGGAAACTCATACAAAATAGAAAGAGTAAAATATAACCATACCAAAGACCTATAAAGAATATTTTTAACTGCAAACTTTAATCAAAGAGAATAACCTGCATAAAAAATATAAATTATCACAGTCTTTTGGTATTGGTTGAGTCCTGATTTGTGACCCAGTATGTGGTCTATTCTTGAGAAGGTTCCGTGTGCACTTGAGAAGAATGAGTATTCTGTTGTTTTAGGGTGGAATGTTCTGTATATATCTATGAGGTCCATCTGTTCCAATGTATCATTCAATGCTCTTGTTTCTTTATTGATTTTCTGCTTCTATGATCTGTCTATTTCTGAGATAGGCGTGTTAAGATCTCCTATGATTAGTTCATTCATATCAATACGACTCTTCATCTTGATTAACAGTTTTCTTAAGTAATTGGCTGCTCCCATATTGGGAGCATAAATTATTTACAATTGTTAGATCATCTTGGTGGATAGTCCCTTTAAGAATGATGTAGTGTCCTTCTGTATCTCTGACTACCGTCTTTAGTTTAAAGTCTAATTTACCTGACATGAGAATTACTAACCCAGCCTTCTTTTGAGGCCCATTGGTATGAAAGATGCTTCTCCATTCCTTCACTTTCAGTCTGGGTGTATCTTTAGGTTCAAAATGGGTCTCTTGTAGACAACATATGGATGGCAAAAAATGGGCAGAAGATATGAAGAGATACTTCTCCAATCAAGACATACAAATGGCTATCAGACACATGAAAAAATGTTCATTATCACTAGCCCACAGGGAGATTCATATTAAAACCACATTGTGATATCACCTTACACCAGTTAGAATGGCCAAAACTAACAAAACAGGAAAAAACATGTGTTGGAGAAGATGTGGAAAAAGGGGAACCCTCTTCCACTGTAGGTGGGAATGCAAGTTGGTGCAGCGTCTTTGGAGAACAGTGTGGAGATTCCTCAAGAAATTAAAAATAGAACTTCCCTATGACCCTGCCATTGCACTCCTGGGTATTTACACCAAAGATACAGATGTCGTGAAAAGAAGTGCCATCTGTACCCCAATGTTTATAGCAGCAATGGCCATGGTCGTCAAAAAATGGAAAGAACCAAGATGCCCTTCAACGGACAAATGGATAAGGAAGACGTGGTCCATATACACTATGGAGTATTATGCCTCCATCAGAAAGTATGAATGCCCAACTTTTGTAGCAACATGGACGGGACTGGAAGAGATTATGCTGAGTGAAATAAGTCAAGCAGAGAGGGTCAAGTATCATATGGTTTCACTTATTTGTGGAGCATAACAAATATCATAGAGGACAAGGGGTGTTAAGAGAAGGGGGTTGGGGTAAATTGGAAGGGGAGGTGAATCATGAGAGACTATAGACTCTGAAAAACAATCTGAGGGGTTTGAAGTGGCGGGGGCATGGGAGGTCGGGGTACCAGGTGGTGGGTATTATAGAGGGCACGGATTGCATGGAGCACTGGGTGTGGTGAAAAAATAATGAATACTGTTTTTCTGAAAATAAATAAATAAATTTAATAATATATATATATATATATATATATATATATATATATATATATATATACTTGAAATCAACTGATAGGTAAAGGTGTCAAGAGAAGATAGAAAGGCACTCACAGGTGATGGGAAATGTGAAAGAACAACAACAAAATGACAGGAACAACACAGACTAAATTAAAAAATTGAGGTGCTAAAAATTGAAGTTCTAGTAATATGAATGTGTAATCAAACATTCTATTGATATAGTGGGTAACCAGGAACCAGGAGTGCACTTCTATCACTGTGACCAAACTAATTATATTCTACTAACATAGTGAAATATAGTATTTTTTTGAAAGAGAGAAAGCGAGCAGGTATGCATGTGCATCAGTAGGGGAGGGGATAGGGAGAGAAAGAAGGAGAATCTTTTTTTTTTAATTTTTTCAATTTATTTATTTTCAGAAAAACAGTATTCATTATTTTTTCACCACACCCAGTGCTCCATGCAATCCGTGCCCTCTATAATACCCACCACCTGGTACCCCAAATTCCCACACCCCGCCACTTCAAACCCCGAAGATTGTTTTTCAGAGTCCATAGTCTCTCGTGATTCACCTCCCCTTCCAATTTACCCCAACTCCCTTCTCCTATCTAACACCTCTTGTCCTCCATGATATTTGTTATGCTCCACAAATAAGTGAAACCATATGATACTTGACCCTCTCTGCTTGACTTATTTCACTCAGCATAATCTCTTCCAGTCCAGTCCATGTTGATACAAAAGTTGGGTATTCGTCCTTTCTGATGGAGGCATAATACTCCATAGTGTATATGGACCACATCTTCCTTATCCATTTGTCTGTTGAAGGGCATCTTGGTTCTTTCCATAGTTTGGCGACCGTGGCCATTGCTGCTATAAACATTAGGGTACAGATGGCCCTTCTTTTCATGACATCTGTATCTTTGGGGTAAATACCCAGGAGTGCAATGGCAGGGTCATAGGGAAGCTCTATTTTTAATTTCTTGAGGAATCTCCACACTGTTCTCCAAAGAGGCTGCACCAACTTGCATTCCCACCTACAGTGGAAGAGGGTTCCCCTTTCTCCACATCCTCTCCAACACATGTTATTTTCTGTCTTACTAATTTTTGCCATTCTAACTGGTGTAAGGTGATATCTCAATGTGGTTTTAATTTGAATCTCCCTGAGGGCTAGTGATGATGAACATTTTTTCACATGTCTGATAGCCATTTGTATGTCTTGACTGGAGAAGTGTCTGTTCATATCTTCTTCCCATTTTTTATGTTTGCCTGTTTCGTGTGTGTTGTGTTTGAGGAGTTCATTATAGATCCTGGATATCAACCTTTTGTCTGTACTGTCATTTGCAAATATCTTCTCCTATTCCGTGGGTTGCCTCTTCGTTTTTTTGACTGTTTCCTTTGCTGTGCAGAAGCTTTTGATTTTGAAGAAATCCCAAAAGTTTATTTTCGCTTTTATTTCCTTGTCTTGGAGACATATCTGGAAAGAAGTTGCTGTGGCTGATATCGAAGAGATTACTGCCTATGTTCTCCTCTAGGATTCTGATGGATTCCTGTCTCACATTGAGGTCCTTTATCCATTTTGAGTTTATCTTTGTGTACGGTGTAAGAGAATGGCCGAGTTTCATTCTTCTACATAGAGCTGTCCAGTTTTCCCAGCACACTTTATTGAAGAGGCTGTCTTGTTTCCACTGTATATTTTTTCCTGTTTTGTCGAAGATTAATTGACCATGGAGTTGAGGGTCCATATATGGGCTCTCTACTCTGTTCCACTGGTCTATGTATCTGTTTTTATGCCAGTACGATGCTGTCTTGGTGATCACAGCTTTGTAATAAAGCTTGAAATCAGGTAACGTGATGCCCCCAGCTTTATTTTTGTTTTTCAACATTTCCTTAGCGATTTGGGGTCTCTTCTGATTCCATACAAATTTTTGGATTATTTGCTCCAGCTCTTTGAAGAATACCAGTGGAATTTCGATTGGAATGGCATTAAAGTATAGATTGCTCTGGGCAGCATAGACATTTTAACAATGTTTATTCTTCTGATCATGGAGCATGGAATGGTCTTCCATCTTTTTGTGTCTTCTTCAATTTCTTTCATGAGTGTTCTGTAGTTCCTCAAGTACGGATCCTTAACCTCTTTGGTTAGGTTTATTCCCAGGTATCTTATGGTTCTTGGTCTATAGTAAATGGAATCGATTCTCTAATTTCCCTTTCTGTATTTTCATTGGTAGTGTATAAGAAAGCCACTGATTTCTGTACATAGACTTTGTACCTGCCACGTTGCTGAATTGCTATATGAGCTCTAGTAGTTTTGGGGTGGAGTCTTTTGGGTTTTCCATATAAAGAATCATGTCATCTGCTAAGAGAGAGAATTTGACTTCTTCATTACCAATTTGGATACCTTTTATTTCTCTTTGTTGTCTGATTGCTGTTGCTAGGACTTCTAATACTATGTTGAACAAGAGTGGTGAAAGTGGGGATCCTTGTCTTGTTCCTGATCTCAATGGGAAGGCTGCAAGCTTTTTCCCATTGAGGATGATATTTGCTGTGGGTCTTTCATAAATAGATTTGATGAGGTTCAAGAATGTTCCTTCTATCCCTATACTTTGAAGCGTTTTAATTAGGAACAGATGCTGGATTTTGTCAAATGCTTTTTCTGCATCAATTGAAAGGACCACGAGGTTCTTTTCTCTTCTCATATTAATTTGTTGTATCACATTGATTGATTTGCAAATGCTGAACCATCCTTGTAGCCCAGGGATGAATCCAACCTGGTCATGGTGGATAATCTTTTTAATGTGCTGATGGATCCTGTTGGCTAGGATCTTGTTGAGAATCTTAGCATCCATATTCATCAGTGATATTGGTCTGAAATTCTCCTTTTTGGTAGGTTCTTTGCCTGGTTTGGGGATCAGGGTAATGCTGGCTTCATAGAAAGAGTCTGGAAGTTTTCCTCTGCGTCAATTATTTGAAACAGCTTCAGGAGAATAGGTGTTATTTCTTCTTTGAAGGTTTGGTAGAATTCCCCTAGGGAATCCTTCAGGTCCTGGGCTCTTGTTTTTTGGGAGGTTATTGATCACTGCTTCAATCTCGTTATTAGCTATTGGTCTATTCAGGTTGTCTATTTCTTCCTGGTTCAATTTTGGTAGTTTATATTTTTCCAGGAATGCATCCATTTCATCTAGGTTGCTAAGCTTATTGGCATAAAACTGTTGATAATAACTTCTGATGATTGTTTCTATTTCCGTGGTGTTAGTTGTGATCTCTCCCTTTTCATTCATGATTTTATGAATTTGAGCTTTCTCTCTTTTCTCTTGGATTAGTGTGGCCAATGGTTTATTGATCTTATTGATTCTTTCAAAAAACCAGCTTCTAGTTTCATTGATATGTTCTACTGTATCTCTGGTTTCTACCTCATTGATCTCAGCTCTAATCTTGATGATTTCCCTTCTTATGTGTGGAGTTGGTTTGATTTGTTGATGACTCTACAGTTCTTTCAGCTCTAGAGACAGCTGCTGTGTTGTGGATTTTTCAATGTTTTTGAGGGAGGCTTGGATGGCTATGTATTTCCCCCATAGGACCAAATTTGCTGTATCCCATAGGTTTTGGACCGAAGTGTCTTCATTCTCATTGGATTCCATGAATTGTTTCAGTTCTTCTTTGATCTCCTGGTTGATCCAAGCATTCTTAAGCATGGTGGTCTTTAGCTTCCAGGTGTTTGAGTTCCTTCTGAACTTTTCCTTGTGATTGAGCTCCAGTTTCAAAGAATTGTGATCTGAGAATATGCAGGGAATAATCTCAGTCTTTTGGTATCATTTAAGTCCTGATATGTGACCCAGTATGTGGTCTATTCTGAAGAAGGTTCTGTGTGCACTTGAGAAGAATGAATATTCTGTTCTTTTAGGGTGGAATGTTCTGTATATATCTATGAGGTCCATCTGTTCCAATGTGTCATTCAATGCTCTTGTTTCTTTATTGATTTTCTGCTTCAATGATCTATTTCTGAGAGAGGAGTGTTAAGATCTCCTACGATTAGTGTTTTCATATCAATATGACCCTTTATCCTGATTAACAGTTTTCTTAAGTAATTGGCTGCTCCCATATTGGGAACAGAGATATTTACAATTGTTGGATCATCTTGGTGGATAGTCCCTTTAAGGATTATGTAGTGTCCTTCTCTATCTCTGACCACAGTCTTTAGTTTGAAGTCTAATTTATCTGATATGAGAATCGCTACCACAGACTTCTTTTGAGGCCCATTGGCATGAAAGATGCTTTTCCATCCCTTCACTTGCAGTCTGGGTGTATCCTTAGGTTCAAAATGGGTCTCTTGTAGACAACATATGGATGGGTCCTGTCATTTTATCCAATCTGCAACCCTGTGCCGTTTTATGGGTGCCTTTAGGCCATTCACATTGAGAGTGATTATTGATAGATACGTTTTTATTGACATCGAGTTACCTTTGATGTCTTTCTTTCTGTAGACTGTCTCTATATTTCTGTTCAATGCTATTCTTAGGATTTTTCCTCTTTTAAAGAACCCCCCCTTAATATTTCCTGCGGTGTCAGCTTGGTGGTTGCATAGTCTTTTAAGCCTTGCCGGTCTTGAAAACGCTTTATCTCTCCATCCATTTTGAATGTCAGTCTTGCTGGATAAAGTATTCTTGGCTGCATGTTCTTCTCATTTAGTGCCCTGAATATATCTTTCCAGCCTCTTCTGGCTTGCTAGGTCTCTGTGGACAGGTCTGACGTTATTCTGATGGGCTTCCCTCTGTAAGTAAGGAGCCTCTTTGCCCTGGCGGCTTTCAAGAGATTATTCCTATAATTATAATTCCTCAATTTGACTATCACATGTCGTGATGTTTTTTTGGAATGTATAATCTTGGGTGGAGACCATTCAGCCTCTAGTACATGAACGCTAGTTCCATTCGTGAGATTGGGAAAATTTTCATGACGGACATGTTCCACTATATCTTCTAGACTTCTTTCTATCTCCTCCCCTTCAGGAATTCCAATAATTCTGACGTTGGAACACTTCATGGCATCATTTATTTCCCTGATTCTGTTTTCGTGGTTTCTAAACTGTTTGTTCCAGGCTTCCTCCTGATCCTTTCTCTCTATCTGTTTGTCTTCCAGATCACTAATTCTAACTTCTGTCTCAGTTACCCTAGCTTTGAGAGAGTTTAGACTTGATTGGACCTCATTGAGAGCATTGTGAACCTCCTCCCTGGTAGCTTTCAGCTCAGCCCTAACATTGTGAACATCCTGTCTGGTCGCTTTCAGTTCGGCCCTAATCAATTCCATTTGGTCACCCATGGCTTTCTCCAACCTAGCTATTGCCTGGGTAATTGTTAGCCTGAATTCTCTTTCCGACATATTGACTATGTTGATAGCTGTTAGCTCTGTTGCAGAAGTTCCATCCTCTGTATTTATCTTCTGTTGGGCATTCCTCCTCCTAGTCATTTTGGTGGGAGATGACTGAACAGATGTAGCTGGATGTATCAACTGTGGAGCAGTCAAGGTGCACCCTGGAACACTTCTGAGCAATCAGGATTCCCCACCCTAACGAGAGACAAAAGAAAGGAAAAATTTAAAAAAAAAAAGAAAAGAAGAAAAAAAAAAGAGAGAGAGAGAGAGAGACAGGAAAAAAGGGAAGATGAAAAAGAAGGTTCAGCCCAGATGGGCCCCAAGGTAAGATTTATGAAGTAGACAAACAAAAAGAGATAAAAAGACTGATACAAGTATATGACAAGAGAAAAAAAAATATATATATATATACAAATTAAAGAAAGAACCTCGTCAAAAAGAACCCCAAGTGTAAAATTTATATGCTATCAGGACAAACACAAAAAGCACAGAAACACTGGTGGAAGAAGATGAGAGAGTTCTTATAAATTCTCACTTTGTGCAAGGAAGGTTGTTTTGAGTCTTCCTGGATGTATCTTGATATCTTTGTTAAAGGTCTCAACTTTCCTAAGATAAAGGGGATTAAATATTTGTTTACCTATAGGGGTAGTATTGACAGGGGAAAGGGGATTACTTTCAAGTTCAACTCTATATGAATATTAGAGGATAAAAATAAAAAGGAGTAAACTAGACTAAACTAAACTAAAATTTTAAAAAAGGAATTCAAAAAATAAAAATGCAAAAAAAAACATAGGTGTATGTATCAAAAAGTTCAGGATAGAAACGTATTATGGAATGTGATGTACTGTACAGCTCGCTGTGATGGTAAATAGGTTAAAAAAAATTACCTATGTGTAAAAAAAAAAAAAAAGATAATGAACCAGAATAGTGGGAATGAGTGAACAATACAAGTTTTCCTATGAAGTAGTGGTTGTTCTCTTGTAGTCCTTTTTTTTCTCTCTTTTTTTTTTTCTTTCCTGGTTTGTTTTCTGGGGGAGGGGCCTGCCACGTGGGTTGTTAGTCAATGATGTTTTTTGAGTTAAGTCCTCCCACCCCGCTCAAGGGGGTGGGCTCTGAGGAAACTGGTTTTTTTCAGGCTTTTGTTCTCTGGCATTTTTTATGCTTGTTCACTTTTTTTATCTCTCACCTTGACCACCTTTGATGGTTTTTGTAGTTTTAGAGGAAAACAAACCGCACCCTCATCTTCTTCTCAGAGAGAAGCCTCAGTCTGGGTGTAGAGCCTAAATAAGTTCCCCCTTGGCGCTGGCAGAGCAGGTTCCAAGTTGCAGACCCTGGGTGCGCAGGATCTTTTGCTTGTACCCAAAGCCAAGGCAGTGGCAGCTGTCTGGGAGCTCCCCACCGCCAGAGAGGTTCCAAGCAGCAATTGCACACTGAGATTCTGCTGCTGTCCTGGGCTGGGAGTGCCTGTCTTGCACGCACCTCTTTCAGAGGCGGCTATGGGTCGTGTGCACATCTCAGGCACTGAGAACGGGGCGCAGGTCCGTAAGCACCAGGCTGGGCTTTTGCGCACCTCTGTCAGGGGAGAGTTTGGGGCGCACGGCTTAGGCTTTGAAACAATGGCGCGGGTCAAAGAGCGCCAGCCAGGCCTTTGTAACTCAGGGGAGCATGAGGGACGTGCACACGTATCTCAAGCTTTGTGGTAGGGCTTGCGTGTACTGCCAACTGGCGTGGCTCCCATCCCCTCATAGGAACTAGAACCCACGCATTCTCGGGCGCGCTGGCGGCTTAGGGACCAAGAGCTGGTTTCTCTGCCACACTCTCTCTGCCTCAGCGCCAGGGTGGCTGTCCTGGGACTGGGGACTTAAGCCCCTGTCCCTAGCCACCCCGATTCCCACAATTTCCCCCCACGATCCTTTGCTCTTTTGGAGTGCTTTCAACCAGTCTCCAAGTTAATGCTGGTCCCCAGATGCAGGGCACTCTCACTCCTATTGGGGTATTACTTTCCAAACCGTCGCCTCTGGTGGATCCCTCCCCCTTTTGTTTATCTTCCGATATCAGTCCACCATTCCCACTCCGCTCTACCTGCCCACTGGCATCTTCTGCCCCTGTAGAGATCCAGACGTGCATAACTCTGATCTCAGTCTGATTTCATGGCTGGTTTCATGGGTGATCGGAGTTCTTTGGTAGGTAATCAGCTCACTTTGGGTTACCGGCTGAAAAGGCTCCTCCTCCTACTCCCCGGCAATCTTGTCCCCCCTCCAGAAGGAGACTCTTAAGCAGGCTCCATGCTCATTGCAGAATCCGAGAAAGGTCTTGATCACACAACCCTGAGATCATGACCAGAGCTGGTATCAAGAATTGGATGCTTAACTGCCTGAACTATCCAAACCTCCCTGAAATACAGAATTTTTAAAATTATATGTGTAAAGATAACTGTGATGCAAACAATGTAGGCCAAAGAATTAGGTTTCTTGGCACAAAGTGACATATTACTATAATATAATAATATATAAATGGGAATTCACAGAAGATGATTGAATCTTGAAAAACATATGTGGCAAAATTGTCCAGTAGTAACAGACAGATAAGGAATGATAAGCAGACAGCAGAGTTTGAACAATGTTTAGCTCCAGAGAGTAATAACTCCAGAGAGTAATAACTGTAGATATCTAGGATATTAGTAACTAAATTTAAAAGTAAACTAGTGAAAATTGTAGGGCTTTTGAAAACCAGGCTATATCTTTAGAGTGTTCAAAAGATAATTCAGGAAGATATTCAAATATTTTTGGGAGAAGGGGTAATTCAGAAGACTGACTAGACATCACTAACAAAGGTAAGGACATATTAAGAATAGAAAGAGTTGGAGAAGGGAAAGAGATGAGTGGGATGGCAGTGGACATAAAACTGAGGCCAGGGTCAAGTGCATGAGTAGACAGAGTCAACAATTATACACACTATTATTACACAGGAAATTAGATGAGATTCCTCAATACAAATTACTAACTGATCTGTTACTCTTGTACTATATAATTTTATTCTTTAGAAATGAAATATTTTGGTTTCAAGTCTTTTCTTGTTAAATATTAAAGATATGGGGTTTAATCCCATTTTATATAAAAATATGAGATTATATTATTTATATTTAATTTAATTTTTTTCAGTGTTCCAAGATTCATTGTTTATGCACCACACCCAGTGCTCCATGCAATACATGCCCTCCTTAATACCTACCACCCGTTACCTCCCAAACCCTTAGTTTTTTCTCAGAGTCCACAGTGTCTCATGTTTTGTTTCTCCCTTCGATTTCCCCAAATTCACTTTTCCTTTCCTTCCCCTAATATCCACCATAATTATTCCCTATACTCCCTATAATAGTTATTCCCTATACTCCTCAAGTAAGTGAAACATATGATAATTTACTTTATTTGCTTGACTTATTTCACTCAGCATAATCTCCTCCAGTCCCATCCATGTTGATACAAAAGTTGGGTATTCATCCTTTCTGATGGAGGCATAACATTCCATTGTCTATATGGACCATATTTTCTTTATCCATTTGTCTGTTGAAGGCATCTTGGTTCTTTCTCCAGTTTGGCAACTGTGGCCATTGCTGCTATGAACATTGGGGTACAAATGGCCCTTCTTTTCAATACATCTGTATCTTTGGGATAAATACCCAGTAGTGCAACTGCTGGGTCATAGGGTAGCTCTATTTTTAATTTCTTAATGAATCTCCACTTTCCAAAGTGGCTGTACCAACTTGCATTCCTATAAAGAGTGTAAGAGCAGCATTTGTTGTTTCCTGCCTTGTTAATCTTTGCCATTCTAACTGGCATAAGGTGGTATCTCAATGTGGTTTTGATTTGAATCTCCGTGATGGCTAGTGATGATGAACATTTTTTCATGTGTCTGTTAGCCATTTGTATATCTTCTTTGGAGAAGTGTCTGTTCATGTGTTCTGCCCATTTTTGACGTGATTATCTGTTTTTTTGGTGTTGAGTTTCAGGAGTTGGTTATAGATCTTGGATATCAGCCCTTTGTCTGCACTGTCATTTGAAAGTATCTTCTTCCAGTCCATGGGTTTCCTCTTTGTTTTGTTGACTGTTTCCTTTGCTGTGCAGAAGCTTTTGATCTTGAAGAAGTCCCAAAAGTTCATTTTCACTTGAAAGAAGTTGCTGTGGTTGATATTGAATAGGTTACTTCCTATATTCTCCTCTAGGATTTTGATAGATGTTTGCCTCACATTAATGTCTTTTATCCATTTTGAGTTTATCTTTGTTTATGGTGTAAGAGAATGGTCTAGTTTCATTCTTCTCTACATAGCTGTCCAATTTCCCCAGCAGCATTTATTGGAGAGACTTTTTTTCCATTGGATATTTTTTTCCTGCTTTGTCAAAGATTATTTGACCATAGAGTTGAGGGTCCATATCTGGGCTCTCTACTCTGTTCCACTGGTCTATGTGACTGTTTTTGTGTCAGTACCATGCTGTCTCAGTGATCACAGCTTTGTAGTAAAGCTTAAAATCAGACAACAGGATGCCCCCAGTTTTCTTTTCCTTTTCTACATTTCCTTAGCAATTTCTTCCATACAAATTTTAGGATTGTTTGTTCCAGCACTTTGAAAAATGCCAGTGGAATTTTGACCAGGATAGCATTGAAATGGTGGTATAGATATTTTAACAATATTTATTCTTCTGATTCATAAGCATGGAATTTTTCCATCTTTTTGTGTCTTCTTCAATTTATTTCATGAGCTTTCTGTAGTTCCTTGAGTACAGATCCTTTACCTCTTTTGTTAGGTTTATTCCCAGGTATCTTATGGTTCTTCAGGCTATGGTAAACAGAGTCAATTCTCTGATTACCCTTTCTGTATTTTCATTGTTAGTGTATAAGAAAGCAACTGATTTCTGTACATTGATTTTGTATCCTGCAACATTACTGAATTCTTATATGAGTTCTAGTTGTTTAGGGGTGGGGAATTTTGGATTTTCCACATAAAGTATTATGTCATCTGTGAAGAGAGACAGTTTGACTTCTCCATTGCCAATCTTAATGCCCTTTATTTCCCTTTGTTGTCTGATTGCTGTTGATAGGACTTCTAACTCTATGTTTAACAAGAGTGGTGAGAGTGGGCATCTTTGTTGTGTTCCTGATATGAAAGGGAAGGCTGTCAGCTTTTCCTCATTGAGGATGATATTTGCTGTGTTGTTTTCATAGATAGATTTCATGAATTTGAGGAATGTTCCCTGTATTCCTATACCTTGAGGCGTTTTAATCAGGAAAGGATGCTGTATCTTCTCAAATGCTTCTACATCAATTGAGAGGACCATATGGTTCTTCTCTCTTTTCTTATTGATTTGTTCTATCACATTGATTTGTGAATGTTCAACCACACTTGCAATCCAGGGATAAATCCCACCTGGTGATGGTGGATAATCTTTTTAATGTACTGTTGGATCTTATTAGTTAGATCTTGTTGAGAATCTTGGCATCTGTATTCATCAGGGATATTGGTCTGAAACTCTTTTTGGTGGGTTATTTGCCTTGTTTGGAGATCAGGGTAATGCTGTCTTCATAAAAGGAGTCTGGAAGTTTTCCTTGTGCTTCAATTTTTTGAAACAGCTTCCAGAGAAAAGGTATTATTTCTTCTTGAAATTTTTGGTAGAATCACCCCAGAAATCCATCACATCTTGGGCTCTAGGGTTTTTGTTTTGTTTTGTTTTGTTTTTTGTTTGTTTGTTTTGTTTAGTTGTTGCTTTGTTTTGTTTTTAAAGATTTTATTTATTTATTTGACACAGAGAGAGAGAACAGAAGCAGGCTGAGTGAGAGGCAGAGGGGGAGAGAGAAGCAGCCTCCCTGCCAAGCAAGGAACATGATGTTGCACTTTATCCCAGGATCCTGGGATCATGACCAGAGCTGAAGGCAGCCGCTTAACCTTGAGCCACCCAGGCGTCCCTCCTGGGCTCTTGTTTTGATTCAGATTTTTTAAAAATGAAAATTAAAAAAAAAAAACTTTAACCTATATGAGATTTAGATATAGTGTTTTAGTTAACTGGAGTCTGATCTACTACCACTTTGACAAATGGTCAAAGTTTTTTAGGAAAAAACTTTTTGTAACCAAATGGAAGAAGCAATGGGAAACCAAAAAACAAACAATAAAAACCAAAGATTCCCCCAATGTGGAGAAAATTGAGTGATAAGAAAAGTACAAAAGAGCAATTTTTTATTTTTGTGGAAATTCAAGGACTAAGCTTTTCATTTTACTCAGATATACAAAACAACAACAACAACAACAACAAGGAAGACATAAAAGGTATATTTTAATAATTATTTCACTTTGTCATGATTTTGTATAATAACATTTTATTGAACGTCCCAAATTTTATTTTATTTCATTTTTAAAGATTTATTTATTTATTTTATAGAGATACCACATGAGAGGGGGGAGGGATAAAAGGAAGGACAAAACCCTCAAGCTGACTCTGTACTGACTGTAGAGCTCCATGTGGTGTTAATCCCATGCCCCTGAAATCATGACCTGAGCCAAAGCCAAGAGTCAGACACTCAACCAATGAGCTACCCAGCTACCCCTGGCCTCTCCCAAATTTCAAAAATGGGCTTTAAAAAATCCTCTAGAGTTGAGGTGCCTGGGTGGCTGATTGGATTAAAGTCTCTGCCTTCAGCTCAGGTCATGGTCCCAGGGTCCTGGGATTGAGCTCTGCACTGGACTCTCTGTTCAGTGGGGAGCCTGCTTCCTCCATTCTCTTTCTACCTGCCTCTCTGCCTACTTGTGATCTCTGTGTGTCAAATAAATAAATAAAAATCTTTTAAAAAACCCTCCAGAGTCATAGAGAAATTAATAAACTATTGCAAAAATTAAGTAAGTGAATCATTATGGTTCTTCTACTGAAAACAGGGCAAATATCAGGGATTGGAGTTTTTAGATGAATGTTGACTATAGTAATTTACATCTTCAAAAACTGTATTTGGAATGAAGAGTGGGGCAATTCAAGTGAGGTAAATACACAAGGCAACATATTACCATGTGGAAAGTATGACCTATAAAAGTGATTATGCGAGGTATTCAGTTTCCAAAGGAGAGATCATGGAGGAAAACTGATATCATGACTAGTGGTAGTATCTACCAGGTAGATCACTTCACATATGGTCCTGGTAATGAAAGATCACAAAAACCAGAGAACCCAAAATATGTTCTCTCAAACCTGAGATTTTTGGGAGAAGTTTGGGAAAAATTGGACTTTCACAGGAATTACTAAATGCCAATAGTTATCAAGCACTCCTAACCAGCTTCAGGAACATTCAGAAGATGTATTCACAGAGAAGGAGAGAAAATTAATTTATATTAAGAAGATGTCCCAACTTTCTCCCTACAGTGAGGTGCAGTACAAATGGACACATTTTGCTTGTTCACATGTAGCCTTGTTCAGGGGATTTAAGACCTAAAGGAAAAATATACAAACTTTCTATCAAAGACAAAGCAAATTTATTTTCTTAAAATGTTGCAAGATATTTACATATTCTAAACATTTCATCCATTTTTTATGAAAATGTCTCCAGTATATTGCCAGTTTACTATTTTTTTATCTTATTAAATATATTTTATTTAGGGGTGCTTGATTGCTGCAATTAATTAAGAACCAATGTGGTTTTTGCTCAGGTCTTGATCTTGGGGTCTTGAGATTGAGCCTGGCTTCATGCTTAGTACAGAGTCTGCTTAAAACTCTTTTTCACTCTCTCTCCTGCCCCTCCCACCTGCTCTCTCTCTCTCTCTCTCTAAGATAAATATAAAATCTAAAACAAAAAAATTAATTTGCACCAAAAATTTTGTTTTTTTAAAAATAATATTCAGGTTTTATGTTTTGTTTTCAGTAGATTTCTATAACAAATTATAAAATTTTCCATCCAATTGTCTCTATTTTTAAAGTTTTAAGCTATGTACACAGAAATACACATACATTGTTATTCAAAGTTTCAAATAGTGTTAGTATGACAGACATACAGAATGATTCGTGGCTGCAAATTACTTTTTTTTTCCCATGCTCCTGAAGACAGTAGAGATGGATTGGACCAATGAGAGCACCCAGGGAAATTTCATCCTTTTGGGGTTTTCTGACCGCCCCCATCTGGAGAGGATCCTCTTTGTGGTCATCTTGATTGCATATCTCCTGACCCTTGTGGGCAACACCACCATCATCCTGGTGTCCCGGTTGGACCCCAAACTCCACACTCCCATGTACTTCTTCCTCACCCACCTATCCTTCCTGGACCTCAGTTTCACCACCAGCTCCATCCCTCAGCTGCTCTATAACCTGAATGGGCATGACAAGACCATCAGCTACACAGGCTGTGCCATCCAGCTCTTCCTGTTTCTGGGCCTGGGTGGTGTAGAGTGCCTGCTCCTGGCGGTCATGGCGTATGACCGGTTTGTTGCAGTCTGCAAGCCCCTTCACTACATGGTGATCATGAATCCACAACTCTGCTTAGGCTTGGTGTCGATAGCCTGGGGCTGTGGAGTGGTCAACTCTTTGATCATGTCTCCAATGACTCTGTGGCTGCCCCGCTGTGGGTACTACAAAGTCGACCACTTCCTGTGTGAAATGCCTGCTCTGATCCGGATGGCCTGTGTCAATACAGCTGCTGTTGAAGGCATTGCCTTTATTTTGGCCGTGGGCATTGTTCTGTCACCCTTGGTGTTCATCCTGGTCTCCTATGGCTACATTGTGAGAGCTGTATTAAGTATCCAGTCATCCTCAGGGAGGCACAAAGTCTTCAACACCTGTGGCTCCCATCTCACAGTGGTCTCCCTCTTTTACGGGAACATCATTTACATGTACATGCAACCAGGAACCAGCTCCTCCAAAGACCAAGGAAAGTTTCTCACTCTTTTCTACAACATTGTCACACCACTCCTGAATCCCCTAATCTACACACTCAGAAACAAAGAGGTGAAGGGGGCATTAAGAAGATTGGTTTTGGGAAATCTAGGTTTAAAGAAGAGAGTATAATAAAACACAATGATAGCAATTACTCCTTGTTAAAATTCTACAAAACATGTGTATCCATTATCTTGCATGACTACTACTTTCCAGAGTTTGGGCATATTTCATCACAGGGTTTATGACCCAACTTCAGTTTTCCTTTGTGCAAGTCCTGCAGGAGTACATAAATTATGATATCAAAAACAATAGTTCTCAAAAGAGTATTTATTAATCATTGCTGATACACAAATATCTAGATGTTTCACATACTATGCTAAAAGTTAGGGACAGTGAATAGGGCCATGTTTTCTAGAAAGGAAAGAGAGAAAATAAAAATAAAATTTATTTTACCCAATCTTCCTGAAATATTTAACCATTAAAACATATGGAATATTTTATACTAATTATTCACTTTTATAAATCTTGATAAGATCTGTCAGCATGGACAAGAATTTATATTCCACTTTCATTTTCTTACAACAAAACCAACAAAAACAAAAACAACACTTCCATAGCAAAATGTGGCTCTTATTCCTTTTTATCTATTTATTCGTTCAACAGCAATTAGTGAATGACAAATCTCTTGCAGGCACTGTTCTGGATGCTGGGATTAAACTTCTGATCAAGCGTGACAAAGCCCCTGATTTTGTGAAATTTACCTATTAATGTGTATGTTGGTGACAATGAATAACAAAGAATAAAACTATCATTTAGTGATAAATGTAGATAAAATTTAAATATATATATGTGTGTGTGTGTGTGTACATATATATTTATATATTTACATATATTGATATTTTGGGAAGTAACCATGATGTTGGGAATGATGGATTCTCCTTGAAGGTCCTTTACCTGCACCCAGATGATGAAAAGGAAGACCTGCCAAAGTCACACCAGGAGAAGGATGTTAAATTTAAATTTTGTCAGGTAAGAGTAAGCTTGGCATGCTTTGATCAGCACGGGAGTTTTGACCTGCTCCATTTCCGACCTGGGTGGGTTTAACCCTCCTTAGCCAACCTGGTGGTCCCACACTCCTGGGAGGTCACCATATTGATGCCAAACTTAATGCGGACACCCGATCCGCACAGTGCACTACAGCCCAGAACTCCTGGACTCAAGGGATCCTCCTGCCTCTAGCCTCCCGAGTAGCTGGGACTATAGGCATGTGCCACTGCGCCTGGCTTTGAGATCAGAAGAATGCCCATTTTGCATAGGGTGGGGTTCTAGAGAGATAATAATGGAGAGAGAATCAAAGAGGTAGAAAAGGCCAGAGCATGTAGAATCTCAATGTTACAGACTAGGAAGTTTACCTGCAGCACACGAAATTGTTGAGAAAGTAAATGATAGGATTTTCATTTTTCCAGGTCCACTCCATTGGTTCTGCAGGAAATGGATATTTTGGGACAAAAGCAAAAGCGAAAAGACTACTGCAGTAAACGAGACAACAGTAGCTAATGGTTTGCAATGAACATTATCAGTGGAAAAAGTAAGTTTACAATCAGATGTATTTTAGAGATCAAGCGAAGCGTATTTTCTAATGGAACTTGTGGACTGATAAATAGGAATTGAGAGACTTTTAATCTCAAGAAACAAACTGAGGGTTGCAGGGGGGTGGGGGATAGGGATAGGGTGGTTGGCTTATGGACATTGGGGAGGGTATATGATATGGTGAATGCTGTGAAATGTATAAGCCTGATGATTCACAGACCTGTACTCCTGGGGCAAATAATAATTAGATGTTAATTAAAATAATTTTTAAAAAATAATGTAATTTGTAATTTTAATAAATAGGTTGTTTATTGTAACATTTTCTAGAATGGAAGTGACTGAAGTAAAAGCAGATATGCCATTGGGGTAGCAATTAAAATGTTCTGCTTTAGACAAATTATGTTTGAAATAAATAATAAATAGTCAAACAAGGGTATCAGTGTGGTGGTTATATAAAATTTCAGAAGCTCAGGTTGGAAAGGAAGGTTTGGAAATATTAATTGGAATATACCAGTTATGGATGTTATTTAAATGTCTCAGATTTTATTGTCCATTTGTGGGGTAGAAATAGACAAGGTAACTGAAGTAAACAAGTTAAAGGAACTAAATCCTAAAATGAATTAATGTTTAGAAATCAGGCTGAGGAGAAGAGACCAGCAAAACAGTATTGGGCAGAGTGGTCAATGGCAAAATTCCAAAAATGACTATTACTGGTAACTCCATCCTACACATGTCTGTAGGCCCCTCCATCCACAGATGAATCCTTCAATACGGTCTGGTCATGTGACTCACTTTGGTCAACAAAGTTTGGGAATTATATTCCTGTACCCATCCTGGGCCCAGTTCATGAGAGGCCTGGCTGCTACGTTTTTCCTTAGGATCTACATTCCATGTAAATTGAGCTCAGACCACACCGCTGAATGCTGACAGGCAATATGAATAGATAGGTCCTGCTGGAATGAGCCAGCCATTCCAGTAGCCAGCACTGTGAATGAGGTCATCTGACTGAGCCAGACATCCAGAAAAGACAGCTTTGTAAATGGTCTACACAGCAAGGACATGGAACAAAGATGAACCGTTCCTGTTAAGCCCTGTCAAGACCTCTGATGCATAAATGACAAACAATAATAATGTAGTTTCCACTAGGTTTGAAGATGGTTTGGTTGGCAGAAATAAATAATGACCAGCAACTGAAAGGAAAATAAGTAGTGGGGTTTTGTTTGTTTCTTTGTTTTTGTTTTTGTTTTTTGAAACTAACTCTAAATGGGGTCATCAAATGTTTGGAATACTGCTAAAAAATCTTGAAAGAGAAAGCATGTAAGTGACCCAAAAAGAGATGTTGGTGATCTTGACAATGGTTTGAGAGGATCAGTTGAGTACAAAATCCCATTTGGAGTGTAGTGAAGAAATAAAGAAGATGAAAAAGTGAAAGTTTTGCTAGAATACTCTGTGGTACAGAAAACAAAACACTTAAGTGAGGCAATGCCTCATGGAATGATTTTATTCATTTAAAAATAGGATATACTAAATGGTTTTATAAATTGAAGTGAATATGTAAATACAGAAGAAGGATATATAGATTCCAGAAGGTGTACTTAGTATGAGAATAGGTCTTTAAAAAATGGCAAATCTTGGTGAATTCAAGGCTTTCAATAAGAACCAGTACATTTCAGTTTTTATAGGGTAGAATATAGTGTATATATAAACAGAAGCAAGAGTATGTATTATTTATGGAGATAATGTGCAGAGTTATTCACTCTTTTTCCTCATTACAAGTTGAAGCATAGTGAGAGGTTGAATGATAGCAGGGAATGTAAGTTGATAGAGGAGTGGAAAGAAGGTAAAATGTAGTTTTGAACTGGAAAATTGAAATAGTGTTGTAGACATAACCTAAAATGTCTTGCTATGCTTTCTTGTTGTCATTTTTGGAAAAGCATTTTAAATAAAACAAAGTAGGGGTGCCTGGGTACCTCAGTCATTAAGTGTCTGCCTTTGGCTCATGTTATGATCCCAGGGCCCTGGGATCAAGCCCCATATCAGGCTCCCTGGTCGGCGTGAAGCCTGTTTCTCCTACTTATACTCCTCCTGTTTGTATTCCCTCTCTCACTGTCTCTCTCCCTGCCAAATAAATAAATAAAATCTTTTTTAAAAAATTTAAGTTTAAAAAAATAAAATAAAATAAAACAAATTAGCACAATTTGAAAATTATTGTACAAAGGTATGAAGGTTTTCAAATACTGGTGAACTATTATTAGCAGACCATGGAGTTCTTCCATATGTGAAGGTGACTCTTGTAGGCAGCATGTAGGTGGGTCTTTTTTTCCCTTTATCCAGTCCAGCACCCTATGGCTTTTGATTGGAACATTTATGTCATTTATACTTAAAGTAATTATTGATAAATATGTAGTTATTTTCATTTGGCTATATGTTTTTTGGTTGTTTTTGTAGTTCTATCCTTTCTTCTTTTGTTCTCTTTCCTTGTGATTGATGAGTTTCTTCAACATTATGTTAGTGTTTCTTTCTTTGTTGTGTGTGTGGTTTTTTTGTTGTTGTTGTTACCATGAGGTTGATATTCAACATCTTATGTGTATAGCAGTCTATATTAATTTTGCCAGTCCTTTAACATAAAATATCTTCCTAAAAAGCACTCTCTTTCACTTTCTCTTACATTTTAATGTATCAGCTGATATAGTTTACAACTTTTTTATTCATAGTTCTCTTACACCAAATTATGACCATTACTTTTCTACTTGAAATCACCTTAATATTTCTTATAATGCTCATCTAGTGATAAACTCCTTTAATTTTTGTATCTCTAGGAAACATTATCTCTACTTCAATTCTGGATGATAATCTTGCCATGTAGAATATTTTTGGTTGTAGTTTTTCTTTTTCTTCCTTTCAACATTTTGAATACATCATGCCCCTCTCTTCTGGTCTGAAAAGTTTCTAATACCAGCTAATAAATAAATAGTTTCTACAAGACTACCAGCTAACTTATTAGCTGGTAGTCTCATAGAGTTTCCCCTACATATAGCTTTGTGCGTCTGTCTTGCTACTTTTAACATTTTCTTTTTGCCTTTAACTTCTGTCATTTTAGTTATTGTCAAGAGTGTCAGGTATGGACCCCCTTGGGTTCATTCTATTTGAAACTCTCTGTGTGCTTCTTGAATCAGAACATCTATTTTCTTTCCTAGGTTAGGAATTTTTTTAGCTATTATTTCTTCATTTATGTTTTGTGCCCTTTGTTTTCTTCTTCTTGTTCTGGGGTCCCTATATTGTAAATGTTTGTTGGTTTGATGTTGTCCAAAAGATCCTTTAACTTACCCTTATTATTTTTTTCTGTATTCCTTTCAATTTTTGCTATGCAGCTTCTGTGCTTTCATTACCCTGTGCTCCAAATTGCTGATATGTTCTTCTGTATCCTCTACAATATTGTTGATTCCTTGTAGAGTACTTTTATTTAGTTATTGTATGTGTCAACTCTGATTTTTCCTTTTACATATGTAAATATATGTGGTATGTAATTATATTACAATATTTTACTGAAGTTCTCACTGAGTTCTTCTACTCTTCTATCTAGCTCACCTTCATGAACACCTTCATGATTATTACTTTAAATTTTTTTCAAACATTTTGCTTATTTCTGTTGAATTTAGTTCTTTTCCTGAGGTTTGTCTTGTTCTTTCTTTGGAGCACTTACTTGCTTTTTCTAAACTTGAAAGAATGGTCTTATGTATGTTCATTCCCAGTGTAGACTCTGTGTGTTGGTGACTCTTGCTGTCTGGCTGGAGCTGGGGCTGGTATTGGCTGGGGGTCCTGGGGTTCTCTACATAGTGTCTACTCTGGCAGGATAGCTAAGGCTATACAGGGTGCAAGCCCGAGTGCCCCAAGTCTCCATATTCAGGGGACACCTTGTCAGAATAGTGGAATCTGAAGAGGATGCTATCTATGTTTTCTCAGGGATTTCTGTGTGCACGGGGTTCCCTGGCACTGTGGCTGGAGTTGAGATGGGTTGCAGACCAGAAGGTCCAAAGTCTTTCAGCATAGCAGGCATCATGGGAGGACAGCTAAAGCTGAAATGGGGGCAGGTCAGAGATTCTGGCACTCTATTAAGCATGGCACTATAAGCATATGTCAGGACATATGAAGCTGATGGTGGGTGCCACACAGGGAATCCTGTGGCTCTCCAGAAAACTGCCACTGTTTCAGAACAGCTAAAGCTGAAGTCAGTACAGGCCAGTATGTCCTGGAGTTCCATGCAGTGAGGTACCGTGGCTTGACAGCTGAAGCTCAAATGGGTATGAGTTGGGTTATGCTGGGTGTTCTGTGCAGGAGATGCCCTAATGGGGCAGCTAGAGCTGAGAGAGGTGATGTGCAAGCTGGGAGATCCCTGGGTTGTCTTCACAGAAAGTGAACTGGCAGAATAGCTGAAACTAAAGTGGGTACAAACAGGGGGGAGCTATATACAGTAAGGCACGTTGGCAGGAGTGCTGAAGTAGATATAAACCTGAGCGTTATAAGACTTTGCACAAAGGGTGCCCTAGAGTTTGTCTGGAGCTGAGGTGCGGTATAGGCTGGAAGGTTCTGGGGCACCCCTATTCAGTGGGTACCCTGCCAAGAAAGCTAAATTTAATGTGGGCATGAATTGGTGTAGTCCCCAGGCTCTCCATGCAGTGTGTGCCCTCAAAGGACAGCTGAAGATGAGTTGTCATCTTCAAAAAGACAAACCTGGGTGTATCCAGGTGCTCAGGGCAGAAGTGCCTTGGCTGGGTGACTGGAGTCAATGTAGGCACAAGCCAGGGGTTCACAGGTCACTATGCACAGGAGCACACAAGAAAAGTGGCTGGGTCTGAAGTAGACATCATCCAGACATTCCAGAGGGCTCTGTGCCAAGGGTGCCCTAGCAAGCCATCTGAAGCCAAAGGTGGTATGAGCCTAGAGGGTTCTGGGCCTTCTGTCCACTTTTGTCACTTTGACACAAAGGCTAGAATTATAATTTATGTTAACCAGGATGTCCCATTGTGCACTACCCTGTGGCCACCTCAGTGTGATGGCTGGAGCTGATATAGGCTAAGGCTGCTGGGCTCACTGAGGTGCAGGTCAGTCGGGATGTCCCAACTGTGCACTGGTCTGCACTTTCAAAGTGAGGGAAGTATGTCAACTTTGTCTCCAGCAGCTGCCTCACCTTTTGGGAGTGTTCTAGGTCTGGCTCTTTATGGGTTAATTGTTTTTTACAACCTGAGCTCTTTCATTGTGCCCCAGTGCTGGTGTAAACTATCAGATACAGGACTTGTGGAAGTAGCAACCTGGCTATGGGGGCCAGACCCTGCTCTGGTCTGCACTTTCAAGGTTGAGGGGGAACATAAACCGTCTCACTCTCCATTCACTCTGACCCAGAGAGGGTTCCAATAATCCCTTTGCCATTTGGAGGAGTTCTAGGGCTGGCTGTTTTATTCACTAGTTGCTTTTTTCAACTGGGGGTACTTTTCTGTGCCAAAAGAAAGTTAAATCTGATCCTATTTCCTAAGGAGTATCCCTCCCCACTGAAGTTCAAAGCGTCAGGGGTGGATGTTCATTTGCTACTGTGTCTCTCTCTTGCTATTCATCCTTATTTAGTGTTCATTCCTTTGGCCGGTACTTTGTTGTGCAGAAGTTGATCAGTCAGTCTTCAGTTTTTCAGGAGAATTGCTCTAAAATAGGTGTAACTTGGTGTGTTCTGTGGAGGATATGAGTTCAGGGTCTTCTTATGTCACCATCTTGTACCAGAACTCTCCTCTAGTGTTTTTGTTTTTGTTGTTGTTTTTAACTTCAGTTGTTGAATTTTTCATCTCTGACACTTCTGTTTTGATATTTTCTATGTCTTTGTTGAAGTTCTCATTGCGCACATTCACTTTTTTCCTCTAGGTCCAGTGAGTATCTTAATGACCATTACTTTGAATTCCTTATCAGGCATGTTGCTTACCTTCATTTCATTTAACTCTTTTGCTGTGATTTTGTCTGTTCTTTCATCTTGGAGATATTCCTCTGCCTTTTCGTTTTATCTATATCTCTGTGTCTGTTTCTATGTTTTAGGAAGTTTTGTTACCCCTCTTTGTCTTGAAATTAGTGGCATTGTGTATGAGGGTTCCTGTGATTCTCTGTAGCACAATGCACCTCGTGACAAGGAACCAGGTGCACAGGTGTTGTCTCCTGTGTGTTCTGTGTATGCTCTGTTGTTCTGGTTAAATCACATTTTGCCTCCCTTTGCTTGTTGTGGGTACACTGGGTGGGGTTTGTTTCTTGCACTGTTAAGTTGCCTATGTAGAGGGCTCATAGATGGGTAGGGTTAGCTGTCAGACTACAAGTCTGCAGTTAGTCTCTCTGCTCCAGGTATGGAACACCTGTTGGTCAAGGGAAAAGCTTGCCCTGTTGAAACTGCTTGTGTGCTTTTGTGTGGGATTATCTCCACTCTTCCCAGGGCAGGGGTCACTTGGGAGTGGTGGTGGTCCCTGCTAGGGCTACTTTCAGGGTGGAAAGGTGGAAGCTGTTTTGGAGAGATGCCTGTCAAGACAGGCAGATTGGATCTGGTGAGTCTGCAGGAAAACATGAGTTTGGGAAACATGGTATTAGTAAGGTGGGTGGATAGTGTTAGCTTTGATTCCCATTAAGTATCTGGCTATCTAATCTGGTAGAGAGGAAGAGAAATGGTATCCATCAGTACTTTTGCTCTTAGAGAAGTCTGCTGTATATTCTTACCTCTCCAGTGCATATTCTGAGACTAGCAAATAGATCTACACTTACACACCACATGCTTTTCAAATGGTTACTTCTGTGCTGTATCTCAAGCAGGGTTATTTATCGGTCTGGATCTTTAAGGATGGGAACTCAGTTTCATATCTCACTTTGCTCTCACAGTTAAGCCCTCTTGATGCTTAAAGTGTTCAGGGTTAGACTCTGCTGATTTTCTTAGCTCTTGATTTAAGCCCCATTGATTTTCAAAGCTTGATGTTATGGGGACTCATCTCCCAGGACAGGTATCCTGTGCCTAAGATGCCTGGAATAGGGTCTAAATTGTTCACTTCTACTCACTTGTGGTGTCCTTCCTGTTCCTTCTTAATCTTGCCAAGGAGAGATTCATTCCCAATGTCTCTGCCCCTTCCACCCTTTAGGATGTGGCCTCGTCTATAGTGTTAACTGTGGAAGTTCTGTTCTGTCAGTCTTCTGGAGTTTTCAGTTACTTTTACAGATGTAGCTGCTACTCAGTGTACCTGTGGCCCAAGGTGACCTGAGAATCCTCCTGCTTTACCATCTTCCTCCTGTTTTCACCCTTTATTTCTTCTTTATTTCCAAATTTCTCTGGCTATGACTTCTTATATTGTATCATTAGACATGTTGGAAGGGGTCATCTTTGTCTTTTTCCCAAACACGGAAAATCTTACATTTTTATACCACTGAGTGTAATGTAAGTAGTGGTATTCTGATATACGACCTTTATTATGAGGTAGTAAGTTTTTATTTCTAGTTTATTTTAGTATTTTTATAATGAAAGTCTTTGATCATTTGGGTTTTTTCCTGCATTAGTTGAGATAACTATTTTTTATTCCTTCATTCTGTCAGTGTAGTATAGTACATTATTGATTATTGTACAGTGAATTATCCTCAAATCATAAGAATAAATAATATTTTCATGTTGTATGATAACTTTAGTAAGTTGCTATATTAGTTTCTTAGTAGTTTCATGATAATTTGTGTATTTGTATTCAACAAATATGTTGTTACTTAGGATTTTATTCTTTGAGTACTTTTCTTTGGATTTTGTATTAGGTAAATGTTACCTTCACAGAATGAAAAAGAAAGTGTTTCCGCTCCTTGAACTTTTATGAAGAGCTTCAAAAGATTATTGTTCATGTAGTTTTATATATTTACAAAAATATCCTAGTAAAGACATTTGATTCTGAACTGCGTTTTGTTGGGATGTTGTGATTAAAGTTCAATATTCTGTTGTTGTATTAGTCTTCTTTAATTAATTATTTTTTTTTACTTTTTTTAAAAATTAAATTAATTTATTTATTTTCAGAAAAACAGTATTCATTATTTTTTCACCACACTCAGTGCTCCATGCAATCTGTGCCCTCTATAATACTCACCACCTGTTACCCCAACCTCCCACCCTCCCCATTTCAAACCCCTCAGTTGTTTTTCAGAGTCCATAGTCTCTCATGATTTACCACCCCTTCCAATAGTCTTCTTTAATTTAAATTCTATTTTGTCTGATATTGGTATAGCCATCTTAATTCTCTTTAGAATACTGTGGGTATATGGATTTTTTCCTTCAAATTGTTTGTGTACTTGGATCTATAGTGAGTGTTACCTAGACACTATTTAGTTGGATCTTCTGTTTAAAACATTTGGCAATATATGCTTTTTGATTACACAATTAAACCAGTATTTAAAAAAATATTTTCTGTTATCACACAGTGTACATACAGTATAATACTAATTTAATACTAATATTTATTACTAATTTAATACTAATACTAATTACTAATACTAATACTAATTTGTAAAATGCAATGATTCAACACTTACATACAACATGCTTATCACAAAAAAATGTACCCCTTAATCCCGATCACCTATTTAACCCACCCACCCCCAAACTCTCCTCTGGTAAACATCAATTTGTTCTCTGTAGTGAAGAGTCTGTTTCTTGGTTTGCCTCTCATTTTTTCCCTTTATTCATTTATTTTGCTTCCTAAATTCCACATATGAGTGAAATCCTATAGCACTTGTCTTTCTTCAACTGACTTTTATCAGTTAGCATAATTCTCTCTAGCTCCATTTATGTCATTGCAAATGACAAGATTTCATTTGTTCTTAAATCTGAGTAATGTTTCATCATACACACATGTGTGCGTGCGCGCGCGCACACACACACACACACACATTTTCTTTATCCATTCATCACTCGATAGACACTAGGGCTGTTTCCATAATTCATTGTAGATAATGTTGCCATAAACATCAGGGTGCATGTATCCCTTTGAATGAGTATTTTTGCAGTATTTTGGTAAACACCTAGTAGTGGAATTCCTGGATAAGAGATAGCTCTATTTTTAACTTTTTGAGGAAATTCTATATTGTATTCACAGTGGCTGCAGCAGTTCACATTCCCACCAACAGGGTAAAGAGTTAACTACTCTCCCCATCTTTGCCAACACCTTTTTTTTCTTAGGTTGTTTTGTTTTGTTTTTGCCATCTGACAGGTATAGGGTGATATCTCAATATAGTTTTTGTTTGTTTGTTTTTTTAATATTTTTATTTATTTATTTGACACAGAGAGAGAGAGAGAGAACTCAAGCAGGGGGAACAGCAGGCAGAGGGAGAGGGAGCAGAAGGCTCCCTACAGAGCAGGGAGTCCAATGTGGGGCTCAATCTCAGGACCCTGGGATCATGACCTGAGCCAAAGGCAGAGGCTTAACACACTGAGCCACCCAGATGCCCCTCAATATAGTTTTCATTTACATTTCCCTGGTGATAAGTGATAGCATTTTTTCATGTGTCTGCTGACCATGTGTATGCTCTCTTTTGAGAAATGTCTGTTCATGTCTTCTGCCCATGTTTAATTAGGTTACTCATTTTTGGAGCATGGAGCATTAGAAGATTTTTATATATTATGGAAGATAATACTTTATCAGACATCTTTTGCAAATATCTTATGTGATTCCACAGGTTGCTGTTTGGTTTTGTTAACTGTTTCCTTCACTGTGTAATCACGGTTTACTTTTAATGAAGTCCCAATAGTTTATTTTTTCATCCCTTGCTTCAGGAGATAAATCTAGAAAAATGTTGCCTACAATTGAATTCAAAGAAGTTACTGCCTGTGTTCTCCTTTAAGATATTTATGGTTTCATATCTCAAACTGAGGTCTTTAATCCGTTTTTAATTTATTTTTGTGTATGGTGTAAGAATAAAATCTTTCTATTACATGTCGCTATCCAGTTCTCCCAATACAATTTGTTGAAGAGACTTATCTTTTTCCCACTGGTTATTCTTTCCTGTTTTGTCAAAGACTAGCTAAGCATATAGCTGTGGGATCATTTCTGTTTCCTATTCTGTTCCCTGATCTGTATGTCTCTTTTGTGCCAATACCATACTCTTCTGATCCCTAAATCTTTGTAATATAACTTGAAGTCCAGAATTGTGATACCTACAGCTTTGATTTTCTTTTTCAAGGTTGCTTTGACTTTTTAGGTCTTTTGTATTCTCATATAAGTTTTAGGATTTTTTTTTTCTTTTAGCTCTCTGGAATATGCTGTTGCTATTTATGGTATTTTGGTAGAGACTGCATTAAATGTGTAGGTTTCTTGTAGTATAGATACTTTAACAATGCTTGTTCTTCCAATCCACAGGCATGGTATGTCTCCTAAATTTTTGTCCTCAGTATTTCAGAATACAGGTCTTTCTCCTCTTTGGTTAGGTTAATTCCTTTGTATCTTTTGGCTTGAGGAGCAATTGTAAATGGGGTTGTTTCCTTAACTTCTCTTTCTGGTGCATTATTGGTGTATATAACAGCAAGAGAGTTCTGTATTTTTTTTTTATCCTGCAACTTTACTGAATTCATTTATTAGTTCTAGTATTCTGTGGGTGGAATCTTTCAGGGTTTCTATATAGAGTACCGTGTTATTTGCAAATAGTGAAAGTTTTACTTCTGCCTTGATGATCTGGATGCTTTTTATTTATTTTTGTTTTCTGATTGATGTAGCTATGACTTCTACTTGTATGTTAAATAACAGTGATGAGTGTGGACATTTCTGTCTTGATCCTGACTATAGGAGAAAAGCTCTCAGTTTTCCTCCCCACTGAGGATGATATTTGATTTTTCAGGTAAGGCTTTTATTATGTTGAGGCATATTCCCTCTAATCCTACTTTTTGAGGTTTTCTTATCATGAGTGCATGTTGAAATTTTTCTAATGCTTTTTCTGCATATTTTGAAATTCTGTTATGTATTTTCTTTTTGTTTATCAGTGTTGTGTAATAGTTTGATAGACTTGCAAATATTGAACCAGTCTTGCAAACTCAGGAATAAATTTCACTAGATTGTGGTTAATGATTTTTTAATGCCCTGTTGGATTCAGTTTGCTAATATTTTATTGATAATTTTTGCATCCGTGTTCATCAGAGATAGTGACCTATAGTTCCCTTTTCTAGTGGTGTCTTTATCTGGTTTTGGTATTGGGTACTATTGGCCTCATAGAATGAATTTGCAAATTTTTCTTCCTAGTCTATTTTTTTAATAGTTTGAGAAGAATAGGTATTAATTCTTCTTTAAATGTTTGATACAATTTGCCTGTGAAGCCATCTGGTCATTGACTTTTGTTTTTGGGGAATTTTTAAATTACTGAATCAATTTCTTTGCAGGTTATTGTCCTGTCCGTTTTCCATTTATTCTTGTTTCAGGTTTTTTTGTTTTGTTTTGTTTATTTTTTTTTTTTTTTAAAGATTTTATTTATTTATTTGACAGACAGAGATCACAAGTAGGCAGAGAGGCAGGCAGAGAGAGAGAGGGAAGCAGGCTCCCTGCTGAGCAGAGAGCCCGATGCGGGACTCGATCCCAGGACCCTGAGATCATGACCTGAGCCGAAGGCAGCGGCTTAACCCACTGAGCCACCCAGGCACCCTGTTTTGTTTATTTTTATTTTGTTTTTTTTGTTTGTTTGTTTTAATTTGAGACAAAGAGAGAGAGTGAGATGGAGAAAATGCATGCACACCTGAGGTGGGGTGGGGGAGGTGTGGAAGCAGACTTCTCCTGAGCCAGACTCAGGCCTGGGATCATGTCCTGAGCCAAAGGCAGCCCCTTAACCTAATGAGTCACCCAGGTCACCCAGGCTTCCCTCCTGTTTCTGTTCTGGTAGTTTATGTTTCTGGTAATTTATCCATTTCTTCCAGATTACCTAATTTGTTGGCATATAGTTGTTTATAATAGACTTTTTAAAATTGTTTGTATTTCTGTGCTTGTTTTCTTCTCTCTCATTTCTAATTTTATTTATTTAATTACTTTGTATTATCTTTTTGATAAGTCTGACTAAAAACTATCAATTTGGTTATTATATTTTTCAAACAACCAGCTCCTGGTTTTATTGATGTCCCTTTTTTATTTTTTAAGTTTCTATGTCATTGATTTATTCTTTAATCTTTATTATTCTTTTCTTCTGGCATTGGGCTTTGTTTTTTGTTCTTTTTTTAGCTCCTTTAGGTGTAAGATTAGGTTGTTTATTTGAGATTTTTCTTGCTTCTTTACATAAGCCCGTATTGCTATATACTTTCCTCCTTGGGACCACTTTTGCTGCATTCCTAATGTTTTCAACTATTCTATTCTCATTTTTATTTTATTGCATGTATATTTAATTTCTTTCTGATTTCCTGGTTGAACCATTTATTTTTTTTAATAACATGTTGTTTAACCTCCCTGTATTTGTGGTCTTTCCAGATTTTTTCTAGAGGTTGACTTCTAGGTTCATAGTGCTATGGTCAGAGAAATTGTGTGGCATGACTTCAGTATTTTTCTGTGTTGAGGACTGTTTTGGGATCTAACACATGATCCTTTCTGGAGAGTATCCCATGTGCACTTGAAAAGAAAGTCTATTCTGCTGTTTTAGGATGGAAGGCTTTGAATATATCTGTTAAATCCATCTGGTCCAATGTGTCATTCAATGCCATTGCTTTGTCATTTATTTTCTTTTTACATGATCTGTTCATTGGTATAAGTGGGGTATCAAAGTTCTCTACTTTATTTTATTGTAATCAATTAGTAGCTTTATGCTTATTATTAATTTTTTTATATATTTGGGTGCTTCCAGTATGGTTGTATAAATATTTTCAATTGTTTTATCTTTTGTGGGATTGTCCCGTTTTTTGGTGATATACTTTTGTCTCTTGTTACCATCTTTGTTTTAAAGTCTAGTTTGTCTGATATTGGTGTTGTTAATCCAACTTTCTTTTATCATCTATTTCTGTGATAAATGACTCTCCATCCCCTCATTTTCAATCTGCAAGTGTCTTTACGTCTAAAATAAGTCTCTTGTAGGCAAAAGGTAGATGGGTCTTGGTTTTGTTCTTGTTGTTGTTGTTGCTGTTGTTGTGTGTTTGTTTTTGTTTTTGATTTGTTTTGTTTTGTTTCCCATTCTGACACTCTATATCTTTTGACTGGAACAATTAGTTTATTTACATTCAGAATAATTATTGATAGATATGTATTTATTGTCATCTTATTACTTGTTTTGTCATTGTTTCTGGAGATTTTCTGCTTTCCTTTCTTGTTCTTTTCACTTTGGGTCTCTCCTTTTCATTCAGTGTATCCTTTTTAATATTTCTCTAAGTGTTGTTTTAGCGGTCACGAACTACTTTCATTTTTGTTTGGTTAGGAAGCTCTTTACTTCTCCTTTTATTCTGAATGACAACCTTGCTGAGAAGTATTCTTGGTTGCAGATTTTTCTCTTCAGCACATTGAATATGTGATACCACTCTTCTGGCTTGCCAATTTTCTGTTGAGTAATCACCAACCAGCCTTATAGATCTTCCATAGTAAGTGAAGGATTTCTTTTCTCTTGTCACTTTTTTTTGTCTTTATTATTATATTTTGCAAATTTAATTACAATATGTTTTGGTATTAACTTGTTTTTATTGATTTTGCTGAGAGTTCTCTGGGCTCTTGGATCTGGATGTCTGTTTCCTGCCCAAGTTAGGGAATTTTTGAGCTATTATGTCCTCAAATAAATTTCTTCACACTTTTCTCTCTCTTCTTCTGGGACTCCTATAATGCAAATGTTATTACTCTTGATGGAGTCATAGAGTTCCCTAGATCTATTCTCATGTTCCATAATACTTCTTTCTCACTTTAATTCAGCTTCATTATTTTCCATTATTTTCTCTTCTTTTTTTTCTTAAGATTTTATTTATTCATTTGAAAGAAAAAGGGAGAGAGCAATAGAGCTCAAGCAGGTGGAGGAGCTGAGGGAGAGGGACAAGTAGATACCCTGGTTACCAGGGAGCCTGATGTGGGGTTCGATCCCAGGACTCCAGAAGCATGATCTAAGCTGAAAACAGATGCTTTACTGATTGAGCCATCCAGGCATCTCCATCATTTTGTCTTCTATATCACTTATTTCTTCCTCTGCTTCTCCTAGTCTTATGTTCATTACATCAAGCTTTTTTCCATTTAGAGTTTTTGAATTTGTCATTTCTGACTGATTCCTTTTATTCAATTCTTTTATCTCTGAAGTAAGGGCCTTACTATTTCTCTGTCTCTATCTTTCTCTCTCTTTTATTAACTAAATCCCAGCATGAATCATTATGATTACAGCTTTAAATTCTCCATCAGCTGTATTACTTATATCTGTTTTGGTTAGTTCTCTGTTGTGGGCCTTATATTATTCTTCAGTTTGGGACTATTTCCTCCATGTTGGCATTTTGTTTAAGTCTCTGCCTTCTTTTACGTGTAGAAAAGTCCTTTATGTCTCTTGTTCATAAGAGAAAACTCTATGAAGAAGAGGTCATGTATTATTTAAAGGCTTCCTCCTCAGGAAATGTGTATGCATGTGTTGCATGTTCTCTGCTTTTATGTTTGGCTGCCATATCCTTCATCCAATCATGTGATGAGGTTATCCTTGCCTGCAGTAGCTAGTGTTTGGTCCTTGGCCAGAATGTGGTGAGTTTTAACTACGTGTGCTCTGGCCTGCTTATTAAATAAGACAAGATATTACTTGCAGTAGAACTGAAGGCTTGCAGAAATCTCTGGTTCTCAAGGACATACTTCAAGACTATTGATTAAGACTCCAAGATTACTAAATCAACATCATTGCTAATAATCACAATTCTCAAAATTTATTTTTCTTGCTCATTTAGTTTTGGAAGTCTGTATGCTATAAGAAATAATCCATATTGGGGTGCCTGGGTGGCTGAGTCAGTTGAGCATCTGTCCTCACTGTAGGTCATGACCAAGGATCCTGGGATTGAGCCCCACATCAGGCTACCTACTTGGTGGGAATTCTGCTTCTCCATCTCTTTCAGCTTACTCATTCTCTCTCTCAAATAAATAAATAAATTTAAAAATTTTTTTTAATTTATTTTCATCATAGCAGTATTCATTATTTTTTCACCAACCCAGTGCTCCATGCAATCTGTGCCCTCTATAATATACCCAACCTCCAACCCACCCGCCAATTCGAACCCCTCAGATTGTTTGTCAGAGTCCATAGTCTCTCATGGTTCACCTCCCCTTCCAATTTCCCCCAACTCCCTTCTCTCTAACTCCCCATGTCCTCCATGCTATTTGTTATGCTCCACAAATAAGTGAAACTATATGATAATTGACTCTCTCTGCTTGACTTATTTCACTCAGCATAATCTCTTCCAGTCCTGTCCGTGTTACTACAAGAGTTGGGTATTCGTCCTTTCTGATGGAGTCATAATACTCCATAGTGTATATGGACCACATCTTCCTTATCCATTCATCCATTGAAGGGCATCCTGGTTCTTTCCACAGTTTGGCGATCATGGCCATTGCTGCTATAAACATTGGGGTACACATGGCCCTTCTTTTCACTAAATCTGTATCTTGGCAATAAATACACAGGAGTACAATTGCAGAGTCATACGGAATATCTATTTTTAAATTCTTGAGGAATCTCCACACTGTTTTCCAAAGAGGCTGCACCAACTTCTATTCCCACCAACAGTGGAAGAGGGTTCCCCTTTCTCCACATCCCCTCCAACACATGTTGTTTCCTGTCTTGCTAATTTTGGCCATTCTAAGTGATGTAAGGTGATATCTCAATGTGGTTTTAATTTGAATCTCCCTGAGAGCTAGTGATGATGAACATATTTTCATGTGTCTGATAGCCATTTGCATGTCTTCATTGGAAAAGTATCTGTTCATATCTTCTGCCATGTTTTGATATGATTGTCTGTTTTGTGTGTGTTGGGTTTGAAGAGTTCTTGATAGATCCTGGATACCAAACTTTTGTCTTTACTGTCATTTGCAAATATCTTCTCCTATTCCATAAGTTGCCTCTGTGTTTTCTTGACTGTTTCCTTGGCTGTGCAGAAGCTTTTGATTTTGATGAAGTCCCAAAAGTTCATCTTCGCTTTTGTTTCCTTTGCCTTTGGAGACATATCTTGAAAGAAGTTGCTGTGGCTGATATTGAAGAGATTATTGCCTATGCTCTCCTCTAGGATTCTGAAGGATTCCTGTCTCATGTTGAGGTCTTTTAACCATTTTGAGTTTATCTTTGTGTACGGTGTAAGAGAATGGTTGAGTTTCATTCTTCTACATATAACTGTCCAGTTTTCTCAGCACCATTTATTGAAGATACTGTCTTTTTTCCACTGTATATTTTTTCCTGTTTTGTCGAAGATTAATTGACCATAGAGTTGAGGGTCCATATCTGGGCTCTCTACTCTGTTCAACTGGTCCATGTGTCGGTTTATGACAGTACCATGCTTTCATGGTGATCACAGCTTTGTAGTAAAGCTTGAAATCAGGTAGCATGATGCATCCAGTTTTATTTTTGTTTTTCAACTTTTCTTTAGCGATTCGGGGTCTCTTCTGATTCCATACAAATTTTTGGATTATTTGCTCCAGCTCTTTGAAAAATACCAGTGGAATTTTGACTGGAATGTCATTAAAAGTATAGATTGCTCTAGGCAGTATAGACATTTTAGCAATGTTTATTATTCCGATCCAAGAGCATGGAATGGTCTTCCATCTTTTTGTGTCTTCTTCAATTTCTTTCATGAGTGTTCTGTAGCTCCTCGAGTACAGATCCTTTACCTCTTTGGTTAGGTTTATTCCCAGGTATCTTAGGGCTCTTGGTTCTATAGTAAATGGAATCGATTCTCTAATTTCCCTTTCTGTATTTTCATTGTTAGTGTATAAGAAAGCCACTGATTTCTGCACATTGACTTTGTATCCTGCCACGTACTGAATTGCTGTATGAGTTCTAGTAGTTTGGGGGTAGAGTTTTTCAGGTTTCCATATAAAGAATCATGTCATCTGTGAAGAGAGAGAGTTGACTTCTTCATTGCCAATTCGGATACCTTCTATTTCTCTTTGTTGTCTGATTGCAGTTGTTAGGATTTCTAATACTATGTTGAACAGGAGTGGTGAGGGTGGGCATCCTTGTCATGTTCCTGATCTCAATGGGAAGGACGCAAGCTTTTTCCCATTGAGGATGATATTTGCTGTGGGTCTTTCATAGATAGATTTGATGAAGTTCAGGAATGTTCTCTCTATCCCTATACTTTGAAGCGTTTTAATCAGGAACAGATGTTAAGTTTTGTCAAATGCTTTTTCTGCATCAATTGAGAGGACCATGTGGTTCTTCTCTCTTCTCATATTAATTTGTTCTATCACATTGATTGATTTGCGAATGTTCAACCATCCTTGTAGCCCAGGGATGAAACCCACCTGGTCATGGTGGATAATCTTTTTTTTTTTTTAAGAGTTTTTTTATTTGACACAGAGAGAGAGATCACAAGTAGGCAGAGAGGTAGGCAGAGAGAGGTGGGGGAAACGGCTCCCTGCTGAGCAGACAGCCCCATGCGGGGCTCAATCCCAGGACCCTGAGATCATGACCTGACCCGAAGGCAGAGGCTTTAACCCACTGAGCCACCCAGGCGCCCCTTGGATAATCTTTTTAATGTGCTGTTGGATCCTGTTGGCTAGGATCTTGTTGAGAATCTTAGCATCCATATTCATCAGTGATATTGGTCTGAAATTCTTTTTTTGGTAGGGTCTTTGCCTGGTTTGGGGATTAGGGTAATGCTGGCTTCATAGAAAGTTAGGAAGTTTTCCTTCTGCTTCAATTTTTTGAAACAGCTTCGGGGGAATAGGTGTTATTTCTTCTTTGAAAGTTTGGTGGAATTCCCCAGGGAATATGTCAGGTCCTGGGCTCTTGTTTTTTGGGAGGTTTTTGATGACTGCTTCAATCTCCTTACTAGATATAGGTCTATTCAGGTTGTCAATTTCTTCCTGGTTCAATTTTGGGAATTTATAGTTTTCCAGGAATGCATCCATTTCATCTAGGTTGCTTAGCTTATTGGCATATAACTGTTGATAATAACTTCTGATGATTGTTTCTACTTCCTCGGCGTTCGTTGTGAACTCTCCCTTTTCATTCCTAATTTTATGAATTTGGGCTTTCTCTCTTTTCTTTTGGATTAGTGTGGCCAATGGTTTATCAATCTTATTGATTCTTTCAAAAAACCAGCTTCTAGTTTCATTGATACGTTCTACTGTATCTCTGGGTTTTATCTCTTTGATCTCAGCTCTAATCTTAATGATTTCCCTTCTTATGTGTGTAGTTGGTTTGATTTGTTGTTGATTCTCCAGTTCTTTAAGGTGTAGAGAGAGCTGCTGTGTTCTGGATTTTTCTATTTTTTTGAGGGAGGCTTGGATGGCTATGTATTTCCCCCTTAGGACCGCCTTTGCTGTATCCCATAGGTTTTGGACCAAAGTGTCTTCATTCCCTTTTGGTTTCCATGAATTGTTTCAGTTCTTCTTTGATCTCCTCGTTGATCAAAGCATTCTTAAGCAAGGTGGCCTTTAGCTTCCAGGTGTTTGAGTTCCTTCGGAACTTTTCCTTGTGATTGAGCTCCAGTTTCAAGGCATTGTGATCTGAGAATATGTAGGGAATCATCTCAGTCTTTTGGTAACAGTTGAGTCCTGATTTGTGACCCAGTATGTGGTCTGTTCTTGAGAAGATTCCATGTGCACTTGAGAGAATGAGTATTCTGTTGTTTTAGGGTGGAATGTTCTGTATATATCTGTGAGGTCCATCTGGTCCAATGTGTCATTCAATGCTCTTGTTTCTTTATCGATTTTCTGCTTTGATGATCTGTCTATTTCTGAGAGAGGCGTGTTAAGATCTCCTACTATTAATGTATTCATATCAATATGACTCTTTATCTTGATTAACAGTTTTCTTATGTAATTGGCTGCTCCCATATTGGGGGCGTAGATATTTACAATTGTTTGATCATCTTGGTGGATAGTGCCTTTAAGAATGATGTAGTGTCCTTCTGTATCTCTGACTACTGTCTTTAGTTTCAAATCTAATTTATCTGATATGAGAATCACTACCCAGCCTTCTTTTGAGGCCCATTGTCATGAAAGATTCTTCTCTATCCCTTTACTTTCAGTCTGGGTGTATCTTTAGGTTCAGAATGGGTCTCCTGTAGACACTGTATGGATGGGTCCTGTCTTTTTATCCACTCTGCAACCCTGTGCCATTTTATGGGTGCATTTAGGCCATTCACATTGAGAGTGATTATTGATAGATACGTTTTAATTGACATCATGTCAGCTTTGAAGTCTTTCTTTCTGTAGATTGTCTCTATATTTCTGTTCAATGCTATTCTTAGGATTTTTCCTCTTTTATAGAAACCCCCTTAATATTTCCTGCAGTGTCGGCTTGGTGGTTGCATAGTCTTTTAAGCCTTGCCAGTCTTGAAAACTCTTTATCTCTCCATCCATTTTGAGTATGAGTCTTGGCAGGATGAAGTATTCTTCGCTACAAGTTCTTCTCATTTAATGCCCTGAATATGTCTTGCCAGCCCTTTCTGGCTTGCCAGGTCTCTGTGACAGGTGTGACGTTGCTCTGATGGGCTTTCCTCTGTAAGTAAGGAGCCTCTTTTCCCTAGTGGCTTTCAAGAGATTATACCTACAATTATGATTCATCAATTTGCCTATCAGGTGCCTTGATTTTTTTTGGAATGTATAATCTTGGTTGGAGACCGTTCAGCCTCTAGTACATGAATGCTGCTTCCATTCGCGAGTTTGGGAAAATTTTCATGAAGAACTTGTTCCACTATATCTTCTAGACTTCTTTCTTTCTCCTCCCCTTCAGGGATTCCAATCATTCTGACATTGGAACGTTTCATGGCATCATTTATTTCCCAGATACCATTTTCGTGGTTTCTAAGCTGTTTGTTCCAGGCTTCCTCCTGATCCTTTCTCTCTATCTGTTTGCCCTCCAGATCACTAATTCCATCTTCTGTCTCAGTTACCCTAGCTTTGAGAGAATTTAGATTAGATTGGAACTCATTGAGATAATTGTAAAGCTCATCCCTGGTAGCTTTCAGCTCCGCCCTAACATTGTGAACATCCTGTCTAGTCGCTTTCAGCTCAGCCCTAATCAATTCCATTTGGTCACCCATGGCTTTCTCCAACCTAGCTATTGCCTGGGTAATTGTTAGCCTGAATTCTCTTTCCGACATATTGACTATGTTGATAGCCATTAGCTCTGTTGCAGAAGGTCCATCCTCTGTATTTATCTTCTGTTGGGCATTCCTCCTTCTAGTCATTTTGGTGGGAGATGACTGAACAGATGTAGCTTGATTTATTGACCGTGGTGCAGTCAAGGTGCACCCTGGAACACTTCTGAGCAATCAGGATTCCCCACCCAAATGAGAGACAAAAGAAAAGTAATAGAAAAAAGAGAGAGAGACAGAGAGGAAGGAAAGGGAAGATGTAAGAGAGGCTTCAGCCCAAATGGGCCCCAAGGTAACATTTATGAAGTAGGCAAACAAAAACAGACAAACAAAAAAACTGATAAATTATATGACAGGAAATATATATATATATATATATATATATATATATATGCAAATAAAGGAAGAACCTCGTCAAAAAGTACCCAAGTGTAAGATTTATATACTATCAGGACAAACACAAAAACAGAGAAACACTGGTGGAGAAAAAGATGGGGGAGTGGTTTTAAATTCTCAGTGTGGGCGAGGAAGGTTGTTTTGATTCTTCTTGGATGTATCTTGATATCTTTGTTAAGGACTCAACTTTCCTAAGATAAAGGGGGATTAAAAATTGGTTTACCTATTGGGGTAGTATTTATTGGGCAGAAGGGATTACTTTGAAGTTTAACTCTTTGAATATTAGAAAATAAAAATAAAAAGGAATAAACTAGACTAAACTAAACTAAAATTTAAAAAAAAATTCCCCAATAAAGACATAAAAATAGCTATCAGACATGTGAAAAAATGTTCATTATCACTAGTCATCAGGGAGATTCAAATTAAAACTACATTGAGATATCACCTTATACCAGTTAGAATGGCCAAAATTAGCAAGACAGGAAACAACATGTGTTGGATAGGATGTGGAGAAAGAGGAACCCTCTTATACTGTTGGTGGGAATGCAAGTTGATGCAGCCTCTTTGGAGAACAGTGTGGAGATTCCTCAAGAAATTAAAAATAGAACTTCCCTATGACCCTGCCACTGCACTCCTGGGTATTTACCCCAAAGATACAGATGTAATGAAAAGAATGGCCATCTGTATCCCAATGTTTATAGCAGCAATGGCCACGGTCGCCAAACTGTGGAAAGAACCAAGATGCCCTTCAACGGATGAATGGATAAGAAAGATGTGGTCCATATACACTATGGAGTATTATGCCTCCATCAGAAAGGATGAATAACCCAACTTTTGTAGCAACATGGACGGGACTGGAAGAGATTATGCTGAGTAAAATAAGTCAAGCAGAGAGAGTCAATTATCATATGGTTTCACTTATTTGTGGAGCATAACAAAAAGCATGAGGACATGGGGAGTTATAGAGAAGGGGGTTGGGGTAAATTGGAAGGGGAGGTGATTCATGAGAGACTATGGACTCTGAAAAACAATCTGAGGTGTTTGAAGTGGCGGGGGGTGGGAGGTTGGGGTACCAGGTGGTGGGTATTATAGAGGACATGGATTGCATGCAGCACTGGGTGTGGTGAAAAAATAATAATACTGTTATGCTGAAAATATATAAATTTAGATAAAAAAATTCAAAAAATAGAAATGCAAATTAAGAACATAGGTGTATGTATCAAAAAGTTCAGGTTAGAAGGTCATTATGGAATTTGATGTACTGGACAGCTCACTGTGATGGTAAATAGGTTAAAAAAATTATCTATATTAAAAAATAAAATGAACCAGAATAGTGGGAATGTGTAAAAATAAAAGTTGTCCTATGAAGTAGTGGTGGTTGTTCTCTTGTCGCCTTTTTTTTTTTTTTCCTCTCTTGGTTTTTTTTCTGGGGGAGTGGCCTGCCCCGTGGGTTTTCAGTCAATGATGTTCTCTGAGTTATGTCCTCCCACCCCTCTCAAGGGGGTGGGTTCTGAGGAAACTGGTTTTTTTCAGGCTTTTGTTCTCTGGCGGTTTTTATGTTTGTTCACTTTTTTTTTTCTCTCTCACCTTGACCGCTTTTGATGTTTTTTGTAGTTTTAGAGGAAAACAAACTGCATCCTGACCTCCCTCTCAGAGAGAAACCTCATTCTGGCTGCAGAGACCAAATAAGTTCCCCCTTGGCCACTGGCAGAGCAGGTTCCAAGTCATGGTCCCTGGGGATGCAGGAACTTTTGCTTGTACTCAAAGCCATGGCAGTGGCGGATGTCTGGGCAGCTCCAGACTGCCAGAGAGGTTCCAAGCAGCTATCGCACACTGAGATTTTCCCACTGACCAGGGCTGGGAATGCCTGGTCTTTCTAGGTCTAAGTGCACCCGGCTTGCGTGCACCTCTTTCAGGGGAGGCTATTGGTCACTCATGCATCTCAGGCACTGAGAATGGGGTGCAGGTCCGAAAGCACCAGGCTGGACTTTTGCATACCTCTGTCAGGGAAGAGATTGGGGCGTGCGTCTTAGGCTCTGAAACAATGGATAGGGTCAAAGAGCACTGGCTGGGCCTTTGTACCTCTCTTAGGGGAGGATGAGGGGCACGCATATCTCAGGCTTTGTAGCAGGGCTCACATGTTCTGCTGTCTGGCGTGGCTCCCATCCCCTCACAGGAGCCAGAACCCATGCATTCTCGGGTGCGTTGGCGGCTTAGGGACCAAGACCTGGTTTCTCCACCACACTCTCTCTGGCTCAGTGCCAGGGGAGGCTGTCCTGGGACTGGGAACTTAATCCCCTGTCCCTAGCCGCCCCGATTCCCACAATTTCCCACCCATGATCCTTTGTTCTTTTGGAGTGCTTTCAACCTGTCTCTAAGTTAATGCTGGTCCCCAGATGCAGGGCACTCTCATTCGTATTGGGGGTATTACTTTCCAACCGGTCACCTCTGGGGGCTCCCTCCCCCTTTTCTTTATCTTCTGATACCAGTCCACCATTCCCACACCGCTTTACCTGCCCACTGGCATCTTCTGCCCCTGTAGAGATCCAGACGTGTATAATTCTGATCTCAGGCTGACTTCATGGGTGATTGGAATTCTTTGGTAGGTAATCAGCTCACTTTAGGGTACAGGTTGAAAAGGCACCTCCTCCTACTTCCCTGCCATCTTATCCCCCATCAGTGTTCTTTTGTTAAGTGTTTCCTTGATATAGCTCTTGCTGTCTTTCATTACATTTTTTAATGCCTTCATTTTCATTTTGTTGTTGTTGGCTTTTTTTTATAATAAGAATTTTTATATACTTCTTATTTCCCTTTGCCTATAGTTTATTGATATTTTCTTTGTCATTATCATAGGGGTTTTGTTTGCTAAAACTGCCATATCCAAGTATCACAGCTTGGGTTATAATTAATAATAGAAATTAATTTCCTCTTTTCTGGAGGCTACAAGATGGAATCAAGGGGTTGGCAGAGTTGAATTTTTTGGGGGGAACCCTTTCCTTGGCTTGTAGACATCCATCTTTTCTCTCTGTTTTTACATGGCTGTAACTCTCAAAGTGTTCTACCTTAAACTCTGCTTATATGAAATCATACATATTGGATGAAGGTGACCCATATGATCCATGTTGACTTAATTGTCTATTTGAGGTACTATTTCCAAATACAGACATTATAAAATAGTGGAGATTAGGATTTCAACATATGAATTAAGAAGGGACACTCTTCAGTCCACAACAATTGCATAAAAGACTACCGCTACAACACAGTGTGTTACTGATGTCATGGATAAGACTTTTACATATGTGGGCCAATTAATATATATGTACATTAATTTTTAGTTTTTGTCTTTCAAATCTTATAAAAGTAAAGGTGGACTTCTGTGTGTTTTGGTCCAGTTCCCTACATACATGACACTTTTTTATTTACTTAGAGTTTTGTCCCTGTGTATTTGTTTTGTTTTGTTTATGTTTTTTTTTTTTTCCTAGAAGTATTGCTATTGCACTACTGGGTATTTACCCCAAAGATATAGTTGTAATAAAAAGAATGTGGGAATATCCTAAATGCCCTTCAACAGATGGATGGATAAAGAAGATATGGTCCATATATACAATGGAATATTATGCTTCATCAGAAAGGATGAATACCCAAATTTTGTATCAACAGGGACGGGACTGGAGGAGTGAAAAGTGAAATAAGTCAAGCAGAGAAAGTCAATTATCATATGGTTTCGCTTACTTGTGGATCATAAGGAATAACACGGAGGATATTGGGTGAAGGAGAGAAGTGAGTTGGGATATATCAGAGAGGGAGATGAATTATGAAAGACTGTGGACTCTGAGAAACAAACTGAAGGTTTTAGAGGAGAGGGGGTTGGTGAATGGGGGATACTGGTGGTGGGTATTAAGGTAGGCATGTATTTCATGGAACACTGGGTGTGGTCCATAAACAATGAATATTGGAACACTGAAAAAGTAAAATAATTTTTTTAAAGGAAACCTTGGATTTATATTAAATGTCTCTTTGCTAATTTCTTGCTTCCCACCACAAATCATAGCTCACTGGTGCTCAAATTTTCCACTGCAAATGCCACTGCTGTCAGAGGCTTCCAAACTATGCCATTTCCCCCATCAGGGCCCTGAGCCAGGTGAGACAGACACAATCACTTGGGCAGTACTTTCACAAATCATAACCTTATAAACAAGTGGAGTCTTCTTTTGTCTAAAGGATAGAACTCAGAATTAAAAAGTGTCCTCCTGACTAAACCACATTGCTCAGATGGGGAATATAGCAGGGGGAGGCAAAATGCCACAAAATTTCCTGACACTTTGAGTCAGGGAATTTTGTTGGTTGAGTATTCACTTGGTTTTTGCATCTTTTTAACTGGTTGCTGGAATTCTGACAAAACTGTGTTTGTCCATATATTGCTTTTCATGGAGTGTCTGTGAGAAATGAGGGCTGGAACATTCTAGCCCATTGTCCTGATGTTCTTCCAGGATTCAAGGGACAGATATGTCACAAGGTGTAGTATGCCTTAAAGAATGTCAAGATATGCTGATTTATCTAATCTGTTCTCCTCATGATACATCTGCTCTTACTCTCTTCCTAGGACTTGATCAAAGGAAATCGGATACTGCTCCATGTCTCTATAGTCATTACTTAATTAATTTAAATATGTAATGAAATTAAATTTAATGAATTCAAAGGGCCATCTGTATCCAAAGTGATACCCTGACTATCTTGATACAATATTGGGGCTCAGACACCATATGTATGGATTCAGATTGTGCCTCATGTGGTGGAAAAACAAGCATTTGTTAAGTGAGGTTGGGAATCTACCTTCCAGCTGGGAGGCAGTCAGCCATGAACAGCGGCCATGTGATTACATTGGGCTGGGTATGTAATTGGAGAATTTTGCTGTATTGCAGGTTTATGATAAATTACTCTGGATAGTTTGTTCTTTTTTTGCTTCTGGGTCTTTAATTGAACAACTAATAAAGTATACACAATAGAGGAATACAATAAAGGACATGCCTCTGTTTTGAATCCATCTTAGTTTATATAGAATGACAATTAAAAAAAGAAGAAGAACAGTAAAATCAATAGTCAAAACAAAAATTAGTATATATTGGGTGTTTGCTGTGTGTCAGGCAATATTGTGAATTGCTTGCCTGTATTTACAAATTAATTACTAATCAATTACCTTCAGCTTTATGTGCAAAAACCATTCACAATAGAAAAATATGAGTAAACTTATGAGTAAAGAAATCTAACAGTAAGTCTGATTATCTTATTTATGCAGAGTAAGCTATCCTCCCCTAGCTCCATTCCATCAGTACACTGCACTTAAACCCTGATGCTGAATGTTGGGAAATTAAGAGCATACCATCACTTTTATATTACAAGCATTTTTGTATGGGATTACTAACTTCTTTTGTAACTATCCTAAGTAGCTTACATTTGTTGGCCCATAATACATTTAAAAATTTTTCACACAGTGTCAACTGAAAATAAAACAACAACAACAACAGTTTTAACCATTATCATGAAGTATTAGACCTAAATTCAGAGGCTGATCTATCTTGAAGGTAAAGAAGTTAACCTTAGGGTCTCTCCCTTGCACAGGCCCTTCAAATGCCATATTTTCATTGTGTATCACACTTTTTTTCTTAAGGTAACCTCTTAAGACTGTGCATGTCAAGTTATCAAAATTGTAGGTTTTTCCCATGATAGGCTAAAATTATTTCCATCAGTGGCTAACTGTGAGGAAAGTGTTGATTACTTATGGGACTCAAACTTTATTTAAAATCAGAGATCTGGATTCCGTACTCCTATTTTCCTCTTTGCTGACTGGCATTCAGTGATTGATGTTGCACTATTCTTTGTGGAGAAATTCTTTCCAAAACTAAGGTACTTTATAAAAAAGAAAACTAAATTTTATACATAAAATGATTCGGAGAAATAAAGATAAAAAATGTACGCATTTTACTTTTAACTTACTGATGTATTCAAGTTACATAAAGTATAATGTAGATCTTTGTATATTCCCTGTGAACTCTAAAGTATGTTACCTTGACCTTCAAGATCTACAGTTCTTTCCTTTTCCTTTACTTTGTGGTTCTTGGTGTTTTTGTTTTCTTTTTTCAAATCTGTGCAGAATAATTGCTTTGTTTTATCCCATAAAGTTAGTTAAGGGGATTAATGGTTTAAACTCAAAGTCCCCTTAATTTCTAAAAATTCAATAAATATTATTGATATAGAAAATGATTAAATTAATATCATGTTATTTAAATTATTCTCCCTGAATTTAGGCATAATTTTCCCACTTTGGAACTTAAGAAACCCCTGAATTCTACTTTAAAACCATACCAATGCTTTTTAATATTTTTCCATTTTATTTTATTTTATTTATTTTCAGAGTCCCAGAATTCATTGCTTATGCACCACACCCAATGCCCCATGCAATATGTGCCCTCCATAATACCCACCACCAGGCTCACCCAACCTCCCACTCCCATCCCCTTCAAAACCCTCAGTTTATTTTTCAGAGTCCACAGTCTCTCATGGTTTGTATCCCCCTCTGATTTCCCCCAACTCACTTCTTAAATTTGTTTATTTTTCAGAGAAAGAGAGCACAGGCAGGGAAAGTGACAGGCCAAGGGAGAAGCAGGCTACCTGCTGAGCAAGGATCCTGAGGACTGACTTGATCACCAAAACCCTGTGATCATTACCTGAGCCCAAAGCAGACAGTTAAGCAAGTGAGCCATCCAGGCATCTGCATAGCAAGATTTTTATGATTGTTGTATAAAGGCAATGAACTATATGACTAGACCATTTGCAATGTCATGTAATTCCTCAGAAATTGTTAGCTTTTTTTGTACACAAAAACCTGTACATCAATCAGTTATTAATTATGCAGAATCCAAATCCATATACATATTTTAGTTAAGTAATACTTTTTTAAGTATTTGGTGATGTGATTGTTTCTCACTTTGATGACTATATGAGAGAACTAGCCAGAATTCTAGGTTATTTTTTTTTCCCTTTTGGAACACTGACAGCTTTTCTAATGAAGCATCATGTGCAGTGTATAATATTGCTTAATTGTGGACTAGAGACCAAGTTTTCCCAAAAGGGCTGTTGAAACCAAAATATGAATTTCCACCAAGAGAGATTAAAAATCTTACAAGAAGGGAAGAAAATGACTGTACATTTAAATTATATTTTCTGCTGAGTTTGTTATGCTAAATGCTTAAGACATATTTCCTAAGGAAAACATTAAAGTCACTAAGACCTACAGAATTTTAGTACATTAACAGCTCTTAAAAAGCTTTTCAAATTAGAGATTTGAATACTTTTTGATTACTCTTAGAATTTGTTGTTTTTGCTTCTCTACAGGTGTGTCATGTTAAGTAGTTTGATTATTCAAAATATATGTAACTATTCATATATATGACCATCAAATACTATTATTTTATATTAAAAATTATTAAATAATTAAAATTTTAATTAAGATTTTAAAAATTATTAAAGAATAAATTGTTGTAACTGTAATCACTACCACTATATGGGTGTTAGGATTCCTTTCTATATATACTATGCAGATACATCTTCCATTTTTCTTTTTAATGTTTTAAGAAAAAATAATTCTAGAAGAATGAAACACAGCTCAATATAAGAGGCTCTATGCCTCAAAGGAAATGCCTTTTACATTAATAATTTTATAAAATTAAAGAAAATTTCTGTGTCTACTCATCTTGAAAAAGATACAGTGTTTCAAGGAAATATCATCATCATTTTTAGTCTCTAAGACTTGGTTTAGTGGAGGGAAAGGAATATTTATAGTAAGTAAGTATCTATCAGTAACAATCAGTCCTCTGAAGGACATGAAAAGAAATTACAATGCCTTGATGAGTTTCCTACAACTTATATTGAAAAGGAAAATATGCAGTTAGTCTTAGACATACTATTTTTAAAAATGCATTTCATTTGATCATTATGTAGTGTGAATTTTATGCATCTGACGTGCATATTCTCAATCAACATAGTTGACTATGTTATCAACATATCACTTAAGTGACTTACGTGAAAATAATATAGAGTTAAGTATTTGAGATTTGTTTGGCCTTATATTGAATATGAATCATCCCAGCTTTAAAGGACAAAGGGGATGAAGACCAACTTGTCACAGGGAGATACGACCAGAGTTTGGTAGCCATGTGCAAGACACCATGACGCTAGAGCATCCTTGTATTCTTGATGGGACTACTGAACATCTTTGTTTCTTTCTTTGCTAAACCATAATGTTTTGGATTCTGTAAAGGACAAATTTATATCCAACAATTTTTTTTTAAATAATGAAAATATTTAAAACAGATAAAATATTTCAGGAAACTAAAAAAAAATACATGGTGAGAATTCTATGCAGTTTCATTAAAGGGAAATATATTCTGAGTCATATTGTTCCATACATGTCCTGATTATTGTTAATAATTTCATTTTATATTTATTTACCTTATTACTGACTGAAAATATGAAGAACCTGACACATTTTCTGTATGTATGACTTCCATTTCTTTAATTTCTATCTCCTGACATCAGTTGCCTAATACCTTTACCTTAAATAAAATTTACACCAAAAATTTTGGTGTAATTCAAGGGAAATGTGGAAAGAAATAGTGCAAACATGTGTGTGGACTATAAGAATAATGAGGTCTTATTATGATGAAAATAACTATATATAATTGCTTATTTTATAATAATTTTTTAGGTAGAAATTGTTGACTTTCAGTTTGTGGATCTAATAACATATAACATGTTCTGAAATCAAGCATGGTAAATATAAACTTTAATATTGCTTCTTTTCTCTGATAAACCAGTTTGACTTTAAAACAAACTTTAAGATAATGTTATTTTAATTTTTTTTTTCTTTCAACTCGAAATTCCAAGACATTACTTAGTGCACCAGAGCTACATGATAATTAGAGTTGTTTTAAGATTGGGAGTCGTAATTTTTAAATTACATTGGTGAACATATCATAAAAGTTGTCAGTCCTTAATAGTCATATTTATTTTATATTAATGTGAATGGAACTCACATTTAGAATTTCTTCTATAACTAGAAATGATTTTGGATGTTGGAGGAGGTGTCTATGTCTCTAGAAATTAGAGAATTTCTTTTTGGGGGGAAAGAAGATGCATATCTTTTAGGTGCTTCTCACCTTAACATGAACTTTCATACTTCTTCCTCATATATCAAGTGATTTTTAATTTATAATACATTAATGTGGCATAGCCTAAAATTAATTTCCTGAACTTTATGAAAATATTTTATAACATTCGATTTTTTTTATTTTTTTAAAGCTTTTATTTCTTTGTCAGAGACAGAAATGCAGAGAGAGCACAAGAAGGGGGAGCAACAGATACAGGGAGAAACAGGCTCTCCACAGAACAATGAGCCCAATGTGGACTCCATCCCAGGACCCTGGGATCATGACCTGAGCCAAAGGCAGCTGTTTAACTGACTGAGCTACCCAGGTGTCCCATTCAATGTTTGTAATACTAGAGTACTGCCTTTTAGAATCAGAGGTGAGGAAAAATGATTAGATAACTTTGTATATGCTTAAAAAACCTCAGAATTCTGTATTTAAAGGGAAAAAAGAGGATAAAACATGTATTTTTCAAACTGTACAGAAATTTAGGGTGCTTTTAATACTGCCACAAATTCATTGGGTAATTGAGTGTGAGTAATACATTTGATGATAAATAAATATAGAGATGATGGAAATTGAATACACATACATTCTCTAACAGTTGTCTTATGTGTAAAGAGATTGGTTAAGTTCTGATTATCCAGTGTTTATTCTCTGAAAGTTACTGGAATATGATAAATTGTTTTCCACTCATTTTGCAAAGAAAATAAAAGCAGTATTAAGTCTGTATATTTTACTTGGCTAGGGAAATGGTGTGGAGCCAATTCAAGGCACTTAATAGTCATCATTTTCTTTTCTCTTGAAGTGTGGTCATTGATTTTTCATGGAATATTCAGATAATATGTGCTGTGATATTTGAAATTAAACTATGAAGACAGGAAATCAAAGCATCAAAATGGATTTTATACTCTCTGGTATTTTCCAGTTTGGTCAAAAGGATGTTTTCCTCTTTGTTGCCATTGTAATTCTTTTTGCAGTGGCTCTGATAGGGAATATCATACTGATTCTTCTCATTCAACTGGACAGCAGACTCCACACTCCAATGTACTTTCTACTCAGTCAACTCTCCTTCATGGATATAATGAACATTTCCACCACAGTGCCCAAGATGACCACTAACTTTCTGTCAAATAGTAAGACCATTACTTTTTTAGGCTGTGTGATTCAAACATTTGTGTTCATAGTCCTTGGTGGGACTGAAGCCCTTCTTCTTGGTTTCATGTCTTATGACCGATATGTAGCCATCTGTCACCCTTTACACTATCCCATACTCATGAACAAGAAGATCTGTTGGTTCCTGGTTACATGTGCATGGACCAGCTGTTCTATCAATGCTTTAGTACATACATTGTATGTATTTCATCTTCCATTTTGTAGATCACGGCTCATCAACCATTTTTTCTGTGAACTTCCATCTCTATTACAACTGGTATGTCAGGACACATCCCAGTATGAGCATACAGTCCTCCTGAGTGGGCTTATTATTCTGCTGCTACCATTCATGGCTATTCTAGTTTCCTATGCCCGTGTCCTTACTGTGGTGTTCCAGATGATCTCAGGCAAAGGACAGACAAAAGCTATCTCTACTTGCTCCTCTCACTTGATAGTGGCAAGCTTATTCTATGTGACTGCTCTATCCACCTATACAAGGCCACACTCCTTGCATTCCCAAGGACAGGATAAGGCAGTGGCAGTGTTTTACACCATCATCACACCCCTTCTGAACCCATTTATCTACAGCCTAAGGAATAAAGAGGTTATTGGGGCCATGAGAAGACTGTTGGTATAATGGATATTTGTACAGGAAATAGTCATTTTGGGAACCTCTTATTGATTGATACTGAACAACACAGATCACTTTGTTTGGGATACTGTTTTGAAATATGTAAGCTCCCAGAAATATTTATGAAATTGATAAATTGATGATAAATATCTTTAATCCTGCTTGTTTCAGAATAGCTTAAAGTTATATATTTTTAAAAATTTTATGTTATTCACTATACAGTACCTCATACTTTTTGATGTAGTGTTCCATAATTCATTGTCTGCTTACAACACCCAATGCTCCACATTTTTGAAATTGGATCCATTTCCAATCTGTAAGCTGGAAAAAATTGTGTTATTATCAACATTATTTAGCTTCTAAAGTAATATATCTCACCCCGTCTACTCAGTGCTTGCATGTCATACTCTCACACAAATATATTGTAATATCCTCCTTAATATCTGAAACACAATGAAAAGGAGATATAATCTATTTCAACACACAATATTAAAAGGATCTATGTAAGTAGATGTAGTGTAGAGCAGAGTACATAATTCAGTTATTCATATGTTTATTCAACAACACAGTCCCATCCATGTTGATACAAAAGTTGGGTATTCATCCTTTCTGATAGCTGAGTAATATCCCATTGCAATATCTTCCTTACCCATTCATCTGTGAAGGGCATATTGACTCTTTCCACAGTTTGGTAACTGTGGCCATTTCTGCTATGAACATTGGGATACAGATGACCCTTCTTTTCATTACATCTTTATCTATGGGGTAAATACCCAGGAGTGCAATGGCAGGGTCATAGGGAAGTTCTATTTTTAATTTCTTAAGGAATCTCCACACTGTTCTCCAAAGAGGCTGCACCAACTTGCATTCCCACCAACAGTGTAAGAGGGTTCCCCTTTCTCCACATCCTCTCCAACACTTGTTGTTTACTGTCTTGTTAATTTTGGTCACTCTAACTGGTGTAAGGTGGTATCTCAATGTGGTTTTGATTTTAATCTCCCTGATGACTAGATATGATGAACATTTTTTCATGTGTCTGTTAGCATTTGTATGTCTTCTTTGGAGAAGTGTCTGTTCATGTCTTCTGCCCATTTCTTGACACAATTATTTGTTTTGTGAGTGTTGAGTTTGAGGAGTTCTTTATAGAACTTGAACATCATCCCTTTTTCTGTAGTGTCACTTGCGAATATCTTTTCCCATTCTGTGCATTGCCTCTTCATTTTTTTTGACTGCTTCCATTGCTGTACAGAAGCTTTTGATCTTGATGATATCCCAAAAGTTCATTTTTCACTTTTGTTTCTTTTACCTTTGGAGACATGTCTTGAAAGAAGTTGCTATGGCTGTTGTTGAAAATGTTACTGCGCATTCTCTCCTCTAGGATTTTGATAGATTCCTGCCTCACGTTGAGATTTTTTTTTTTTTAAGATTTATTTATTTATTTGACAGAGAGAAATAACAAGTAGATGGAGAGGCAAGCAGAGAGACAGAGAGGGAAGCAGGCTCCCTGCTGAGCAGAGAGCCCGATGCGGGCCTCAATCCCAGGACCCTGAGATCATGACCTGAGCCGAAGGCAGCGGCTTAACCCACTGAGCCACCCAGGCGCCCATCACGTTGAGATCTTTAATCCATTTCAAGTTTATCTTCTTGTATGGTGTGAGAGAATGGTCGAGTTTCATTCTTCTACACACAGCTGTCCAATTTTCCCAGCACCATTTATGGAAAAGACTCTCTTTTTTCCACTGGATATTTTTTCCTATTTGTCGAATATTATTTGACCATAGAGTTGAGGGTCCATATCTGGGTTCTATACTCTGTTCCACTGGTCTATGTTTCTACTTTTGTGCCAGTACCATGGCTTTTCCCAACCTAGCTATTGCCTGGATAATTGTTAGCCTGAATTCCCTTTCCAACATACTGTCTATGCACATATCCAATAGCTCTGATGGAAAGGGCCTTGTCTCTAAACTTTTCTTCTGTTGGGCATTCCTCTTCCTAGTCATTTTGGTGAGATATGGCTGAACAAATGCGTAGCTGAATGTATTGACCATGGTACTGGCAAGGTGCACCCAGGAACGCTTCTGAGCAATCAAGAGTCCTCACCAAAAAGAAAGAACAAAGAAGAAGAAAAAAAAGAGAGAGAGACAGGAAAAAAAAGAAAGATAAAATAAAAGAGAAGGCCCAGCCCAAATGGGCCCCAAGGTAAGATTTATGCAGTATACAAGCAAAAACAGACAAACAAAAAGATGGACAAAAGTAGATGGAAATAGAAAAATAAATAAATTAAATAAATAAAAAGAACCTCATCAAAAAGAACCCCAAGTAAAAGATTTATATACTCCCAGAACAAAAACAAACACACAGAAACACTGAGAGAAGAAAAAGTTGGGAGAGTGGTAATAAATTCTCAGCGTGGGCGATGAAGTTTATTTTGAATCTTCCTGGATGTATCTTGATATCTTTGTTAAAAGACTCAACTTTACTGAGATAAAGGGGGATTAAAACTGGTTTACCTATAGGGTTAGCACTGATTGGGGAAAGGGGATTACCTTGAAGCTTATCTCTATATGAATATAAAAATAAAGAAAAAATATAAATTAAAAAAATAGAAAAGCAAAAGAAAAACACAGATATATGTTTCAAAAAGTTTAGGTTAAAAGGTTATTATGGAATTTGATGTACTGGACATCTCACTGTGATGGTAAATAGGTTACAAATTTATATATTAAAAAATGAACCAGAATTGTGGGAATGAATTAAAAATAAAAGTTGTATCTATGAAATAGTGGTGCTTGTCCTCTTTTCTTTTTTTTTTTTTTTTTTTTTGGCTGGATTTCTGGGGGAGGGCTTTGCCCTGCATGTTTTCAGGAAGTGTTCCTTGAGTTAAGCCCTCCTGCCCCCATCAAAGGGGTGGGTTCTGAGAAAACCGGTTTTTCAGGCTTTTGCTCTCTGGAGTTTTGCTTGTTTGTTTATTCATTTGTTTTCTCTCCCCTTGGTGGCTTTTGGCGGCTTTTGGAGGTTTAGAGGGAAGCAAACTGTAGCCAGACCTCCCTCTCAGAGAGCAGCCTCAGTTTCTTCCCCTCTGGGTGCTCCAGAGCACAGAAATTCCCCCCTCTGCTGCTGGCAGAGCACATTCTTAGTCATAGTCTCTAGGGTCACAGGAACTCTCCTTTGTACCCCAAACCATGAGAAGTACTAAAGTACTAGGCCGTCTGTTGTCAGGTCCAGAGGGTCAGAGAGATCCTAAGCAGAGATAGCACACTGAAATTTTCACTCAGGCCTAGGCTGAGAGTGCTCAGACTCCCCAGGTCCAAGAGAGTGCCAGCTGGCTGGCGCCTGCACACACCTCTCTTAGGGGAGGGTATAGGGTGCAACTCAGACTGGTTGCTCAGCTCCCACTTATGTGCATGGAGAGTGCAAAAGGTTGTGGTTCTGCTGGCTGGTGAGGCTCCCTCATCCTCATGGGCGGTGCCACCCAGACACTCTTAGGTTTGCCAGGGGCTCAGGGAGCATGACCTGGCTTCTTTGCTGCACTGTCTCTGGCTCAGGGCCAGCAGTGACTCTCCTGGGTTGGTGGGCTTAAGCCCCTGCCCCTAACCACCATTCCCCCAGCTTCCCCCTATGGTCCTTTGCTCCTTTTGAGTGCTTTCAACCAGACTCCAAGTTAATGCTGGTCCCCAATCACAGGGCACTCTTGTATTGAGATATCACTTTCCAATGGGTCACTTCTGATGGCTCCCTCCCCCTTTTGTTTATCTTCCAATAGCAGTCTGAAATACTCTGCTTTACCTGCCCACTGGTGTCTTCTGCCCTGGTAAAGATCCAGAAGTGTATAATTCTAATCTCAGGCTGATTTCATGGGTGATCAGAGTTCTTTGGTAAGTAATCAGCTCCCTTTAGGGGACAGGTTGAAACAGCACCTCCTCCTACTTCTCTGCCATCTTGTCTCCTCTGGCCTCCAAGGTTTCTGCTGAAAAATTCATGGATGCTATAATAGGGTTTCTTTTGTAAATAACTGTTTTCTTCTGCTGCTTCCAAAATTATCTCTATTGTTATGTTTTGCCATTTTTTAAATTTTTATTTATTTTTTTAATTTTGTTACAGTGTTCCAGAATTAATTGATTATGCACCCCACCCAGTGCTCCATGCAATACATGGCCTCCATAATACCCACCACCAACTCAATCAACTTCTCAACCCCTCCCAAACCCTCAGATTGTTTTTCAGAGTCCATGGTTTCTCATGGTTCATCTCTCCCTCCAATTTCCCCCAACTGTTTTCTGCCCTCAATCTCCCCATGTCCTCTATGTTATTTCTTATGCTCCACACATAAGTGAAACCATATGATAATTGACTCTCTCTGCTTGACTTATTTCACTCAGCATAATCTCTTCCAGTCCCATCGATGTTGACACAAAACTTGGGTATTCACCCTTTCTGATGGAGGCATAATACTTCATTGTATGTATGGACGACATCTTCTTATCCACTCATCTGTTGAAGGGCATCTTGGTTCTTTCCACAGTTTGGCAACTGTGGCCATTGCTGCTATGAACAATGGGATACAAATATTCCTTCTTTTCATATTTTGCCATTTTAATTCATATTTGTTTTAGTGTAGATCCCTTTAGGTTGATTCTCTTGGGAGATCCTTTTGATGCTTGGATCTGTATTTCTGTTTCATTCTTCAGATTCAGGAAATATTCAACTATTATTTCTTCATATAAATTGTCTACCCACTTTTCTTTCTCTTCTCCTTCAGTGATACCAATAATGTGAATTTTATTATCCTTAATGGTGTTTCTGTGTTCTCGAAGCTATTCTGTTTGCATTTTTTTTCTCACCTGTTCATCCTGATTACCTTCCATGTCTCTGCCTTCCAGTTTGCTGATTTATTTCTTTCTCTAGCCTGCTGATTCCTCTATATAATGCATTTTTATTTAATTTATTGTGCTAATCATTCTGATTGTTTCCCTTTTATCTCTTTGTTAAGGATCTCACTGATGTCCTCCAATCTTTTTTTCAAGTCCATTGAGTATTTCTTGATCCTTACTTTAAATTCTCTACCAGAACTGAGGGTTGCTGGGGGGTGGGGGTTATGAAGAGGATGGCTGTGTTGTGGACATCAGGGAGGGTGTGTCATATGGTGAGTGGTGTGAAATGTGTAAGCCTGGCGATTCACAGATCTGTACCCCTGGCACAAATAATGAATTATATGTTAATATAAATAATTAATAAAAAATACCAAAAGTTAAAAAAGAAAAATCCCTACCAGGCTAACTAAAAGAAACATGAAAAGATACTCGATTACTTATCAGGGAAATACAAATAAATTCTACACTGAGTTATCATTTCATCCCAGAGAGAATGGCTAAAATCAACAACACAGGAAAAAGAAAGGATAGTAAGGATGTGGAGAAAAGAGAACACTCTTACACTTTCGGTGGGAATGCAAACGGGTGCATTCACTCTGGGAAACAGCATGGAGGTTCCTCAGAAAGTTAAAAATATAGCTATCCTACAATCCAGCTATTGCAGCACTATGCATTTACACAAAAGGTACAGAAATAGTGATTCAAAGAGATAGATACACGCACTTTCTAGCAGCATTATCAAGTATAGTCAAATTATGTAAAGCCCATATGTCTGATGAATGGATAAAGAATATATATTTTGTATATACTTGTGGAGTATGAATGGAGTTATATTTAATATTCTTTTCTGAGAGAGATATATACATATAGGAATATATAGAGATAAATATTCTATTTATATCTGTATATAAGTGAGTATCTATATATCCTACAGACATATATCCTAGATAGATAGAGAAATAGATTCTCTAAGATGCATAGATCTATCTTTTTTTATATATATAAAGTATACATAATACATAAATATAAATATACGGTGTAAGAGAACGGTCGAGTTTCATTCTTCCACATATAGCTGCCCAGTTTTCCCAGCACCATTTATTGAAGAGACTGTCTTTTTTCCACTGTAACTTTTTTCCTGTTTTATTGAAGATTATTTTAACATACACTTGAGGGTCCATATCTGGGCTCTCTACTCTCTTCGACTGGTCTATGTGTCTGTTTTTATGCCAGTACCAGGCTGTCTTGGTGATCACAGCTTTGCAGTAAAGCTTGAAATCAGGTATGTGATGCATACCTGATTTATTTTATTTTTTGTTTTTCAACATTTCCTTAGCGATTTGGGGTCTCTTCTGATTCCATACAAACATTAGGATTATTTGCTCCAGCTCTTTGAAGAATACTGGTGGCATTTTTATCAGAATGACATTAAAAGTATAGATTGCTCTAGGCAGTATAGACATTTTTTTCAACTTATTTATTTCAGAAAAGCAGTATTCATTATTTTTTCACCAGACCCACTGCTCCATGCAATCCGTGCCCTCTATAATACCCACCACCTGGTACCCCAACCTCCCACACCCCCACCACTTCAAACCCCTCAGATTGTTTTTCAGAGTCCATAGTCTCTCATGATTCACCTCCCCTTCCAATTTACCCCAACTCCCTTCTCCTCTCTAACACCCCTTGTCCTCTATGACATTTGTTATGTTCCTCAAATAAGTGAAACCATATGATAATTGACTCTCTCTGCTTGACTTATTTCACTCAGCATAATCTCTTCCAGTCCTGTCCATGTTGATACAAAAGTTGGGTATTCATCCTTTCTGATGGAGGCATAATACTCCATAGTGTATATGGACCACATCTTCCTTATCCATTCATCCGTTGAAGGGCATCTTGGTTCTTTCCATAGTTTGGCGACTGTGGCCATTGCTGCTATGAACATTGGGGTACAGATGGCCCTTCTTTCACTACATCTGTATCTTTGGGGTAAATACCCAGGAGTGCAATAGCAAGGTCATAGGGAAGTTCTATTTTTAATTTCTTGAGGAATCTCCATACTGTTCTCCAAAGAGGCTGCACCAACTTGCATTCCCACCAACAGTGGAAGAGGGTTCCCCTTTCTCCACATCTTCTCCAACACATGTTGTTTCCTGTTTTATTAATTTTGGCCATTCTAACTGGTGTAAGGTGATATCTCAATGTGGTTTTAATTTGAATATCCCTGAGAGCTAGTGATGATGAACATTTTTTCATGTGTCTGATAGCCATTTGTATGTCTTGATTGGAGAAGTGTCTGTTCATATCTTCTTCCCATTTTTTGATATGTTTGCCTATTTCGTGTGTGTTGAGTTTGAGGAGTTCATTATAGATCCTGGATATTAACCTTTTGTCTGTACTGTCATTTGCAAATATCTTCTCCCATTCCGTGGGTTGCCTCTTTGTTTTTTTGACTGTTTCCTTTGCTGTGCAGAAGCTTTTGATTTTTTTTTAAGATTTTATTCATTGATTTGACAGAGAACACAAGTAGGCAGAGAGGCAGGCAGAGAGAGAGAAAGAAAGAGAGAGAGAAGCAGGCTCTGCACTGAGCAGAGAGCCCGATGTGAGGCTCGATCCCAGGGTCCTGGGATCATGACCTGGGTTGAAGGCAGAGGCCTTGACCCACTGAGCCACTCAGGCGCCCCGAAGCTTTTGATTTTGATGAAGTCCCAAAAGTTTATTTTCGCTTTTGTTTCCTTTGCCTTTGGAGACATATCTTGAAAGAAGTTGCTGTGGCTGATATCGAAGAGATTACAGCCTATGCTCTCCTCTAGGATTCTGAAGGATTCCTGTCTCATGTTGAGGTCTTTTATCCATTTTGAGTTTATCTTTGTGTACGGTGTAAGAGAATGGTCGAGTTTCATTCTTCTACATATAGCTGTCCAGTTTTCCCAGCTCCATTTATTGAAGAGACTGTCTTTATTCCACTGAATATTATTTCCTGTTTTGTCAAAGATTAATTGACCATAGAGTTGAGGGTCCATATCTGGGCTCTCTACTCTGTTCCACTGGTCTATGTGGCTCTTTTTATGCCAGTACCATGCTGTCTTGGTGATCACAGCTTTGTAATAAAGCTTGACATCAGGTAACGTGATGCCCCCAGCTTTATTTTTGTTTTTCAACATTTCCTTAGCGATTTGGGGTCTCTTCTGATTCCATACAAATTTTAGGATTATTTGCTCCAGCTCTTTGAAGAATACCGGTGGAATTATGATCGGAATAGCATTAAAAGTATAGATTGCTCTAGGCAGTATAGACATTTTAACAATGTTTATTCTTCCGATCCAAGAGCAAGGAATGGTCTTCCATCTTTTTGTGTCTTCTTCAATTTCTTTCATGAGTGTTCCGTAGTTGCTCAAGTACAGATACTTTACCTTTTTGGTTAGGTTTATTCCCAGGTATCTTATGGTTCTTGGTGCTATAGTAAATGGAATCGATTCTCTAATTTCCCTTTCTGTATTTTCATTGTCAGTGTATAAGAAAGCCACTGATTTCTGTGCATTGACTTTGTATCCTGCCACATTGCTGAATTGCTGTATGAGTTCTAGTAGTTTGGGGGTGGAGTCTTTTGGGTTTTCCATATAAAGAATCATGTCATCTGCAAAGAGAGAGAGTTTGACTTCTTCATTGCCAATTTGGATACCTTTTATTTCTCTTTGTTGTCTGATTGCTGTTGCTAGGACTTCTAATACTATGTTGCACAAGATTGGTGAAAGTGCGCATCTTTGTCATGGTTCTGATCTCAGTGAAAAGGCTGCAGGCTTTTTCCCATTGAAAATGATATTGGATGTTGGTCTTTCATAGGTAGATTTGATGAAGTTCAGGAATGTTCCCTCTATCCCCTTCAAATACTTTGAAGCATTTTAATCAGGAACGGATGCTGGATTTTGTCAAATGCTTTTTCTGCATCAATTGAGAGGACCATGTGGTTCTTCTCTCTTTTCTTAAAATATTTTCTATCACATTGATTAATTTGCAAATGTTGAATCATCCTTGTAGCCCAGGAATGATTCCCACCTGGTCATGGCGGATAATTTTTTTAATGTGCTGTTGGATCCTGTTGGCTAGGATCTTGTTGAGAATCTTAGCATCCATATTCATCAATGATATTGGTCTAAAATTCTCCTTTTTGGTAGGGTCTTTGCCTGGTTTGGGAGTCAGGGTAATGCTGGCTTCATAGAAAGAGTCTGGAAGTTTTCCTTTTGCTTCAATTTTTTGAAACAGCTTCACGAGAATAGGTGTTATTTCTTCTTTGAAAGTTTGGTAGAATTCCCCAGGGAATCCGTCAGGTCCTGGGCTCTTGTTTTTTGGGAGGTTTTTAATCACTGCTTCAATCTCCTTACTAGATATTGGTCTATTTAGGTTGTCAATTTCTTCCTGGTTCAATTTTGGGAGTTTATAGTTTTCCAAGAACGCATCCATTTCATCTAGGTTGCTTAGCTTATTGGCATATAACTGTTGACAATAACTTCTGATGATTGTTTCTACTTCCTTGGTGTTGTCATCTCTCCCTTTTCATTCATAATTTTATTATGTAGAAGAATGAAACTCGACCATTCTCTTACACCATACACAAAGATAAACTCAAAATGGATAAAAGACCTCAATGTGAGACAGGAATCCATCAGAATCCTAGAGGTGAACATAGGCAGTAATCTCTTCGATATCAGCCACAGCAACTTCTTTCGAGATATGTCTCCAAAGGCAAAGGAAACAAAGGCCAAAATAAACTTCTGGGACTTCATCAAAATCAAAAGCTTCTGCATAGCCAAGGAAATAGTCAAGAAAACAAAGAGGCAACCCACGGAATGGGAGAAGATATTTGCAAATGACAGTACAGAAAAAAGGTTGATATCCAGGATCTATAAAGAACTCCTCAAACTCAACACACACAAAACAGACAATCATATCAAAAAATGGGCAGAAGATATCGAGAGACACTTCTCCAATGAAGACATACAAATGGATATCAGACAGGAAAAAATGTTCATCATCACTAGCTCTCAGGGATATTCAAATTAAAGCCACATTGAGATATCACCTTACACCAGTTATAATGGCCAAAATTAGCAAGACAGGAAACAACGTGTGTTGGAGGGGATGTGGAGAAAGGGGAATCCTCTTACACTGTTGGTGGTAATGTAAGTTGGTGCAGCGTCTTTGGAGAACAGTGTGGCGATTCCTCAAGAAATTAAAAATATGACCCTGCCGTTGCACTCCTGGGTATTTACCCCAAAGATACAGATGTAATGAAAAGAAGTGCCATCTGTACCCCAATGTTTATAGCAGCAATGGCCACGGTCGCCATCCTGTGGAAAGAACCAAGATGCCCTTCAACGGATGAATAGATAAGGAAGATGTGGTCCATATACACTATGTAGTATTATGCCTCCATCAGAAAGGATAAATACCCAACCTTTGTAGCAACATGGATGGGACTGGAAGAGATTATACTGGGTGAAATAAGTCAAGCAGAGAGAGTCAATTATCATATGGTTTCACTTATTTGTGGAGCATAACAAATAGCATGGAGGACATAGGGAGTTAGGAGAAGGGAGTTGGGGTAAATTGGAAGGGGAGGTGAATCATGAGAGACTATGGACTCTGAAAAACAATCTGAATGGTTTTAAGTGGTGGAGGGGTCGGAGGTTGGGGGAACCAGGTGGTGGGTACTATAGAGGGCACGGATTGCATGGAGCACTGGGTTTTGTACAAAAACAATGAATACAGTTATGCTGAAAATAAATTAAAATATGAAATATATACATATATATATATATATATACACACATATATATTGCCATTTGCACTAACATGGATGGAGATAAAGAGTATTAGTATTATGTTAAACAAGTAAGCTGTTAGAAAAAAATTAACATGATTTCTCTCATATGTGAACTTTAATAAATAAAACAAATGAACATGGGGGAAGAACGAAGAGACAACCTAAGAAACAAACTCTTAACTATATAGAACAAACTGACGATTATTAGAGGAGAGGTGAGAGCAGGGATAGGTTAAATAGGTGATTGGTTAAAGAGTGCACTTGTGATGAACCCTGGGTGCTGTATATAAGTGATGAATCACTAAATTTTACACCTGAAATGAATATTAAAATCTAAGTTGACTAAGTGCCATTAAAACAAAAATTTGAAGAAACAAACAAACAAAAAAGAATTGTAGCATCACAATTTACAATTTAAAAATAAAATCTTTACAGAACATCCTGGTGCATAGCTTACCAAAATAATACTTTCATTTTTTTTTCCATATGGCAATCAGGATATAATGTACTTGATGTATTGTGTTATTAGTTTCAGAGATAGGATAGAGTCAATCATATAAGAAAAAGAAAAGGCTTTATGCAACATCCATGTTATTTCTTTCCTGAATTTTCAATTATAAGCAACCACATCACACAGTCCATATAGTTAACAGGTAGGATGATAGATAGATAGATGATGATAGATGATATAGATAGATGATAGCTAGATAGCTAGATAGATAGATGATAAATAGATAAATAGATGATAGATAAATAAATATCTCATGGAATGTTGGAAAAGATGGTGAATTTTCTGATTATTATTGTTTGTATTATCTCTTCCCTAATAATCTAGTGTACTTTTATATAATAAACTACAGTAGAACACCAAAAACAATCTATCAGACATATTAGTCATCATTTCACTTTTGCTTTTATTTTGTCCTGGATTTTCATTTGGGTCATATTCCTCTGTTTCCTCTTTGTTTTTTTTTTTCTTTTTTCCTCTAACTCTGCATTTCTTTCTGTATACTAGGATTTTCAGCTCTGTCTCCTGCTTTTTGAAGCAGTGACCTTATGAAGAGATCCTGCAGTGACCTCTCCCCTCCCCAGTGCAGCATCCTATGTTTACTGGAATCTGAACTTTCAAAGGTGTCTTCTTTGGGTGTTGTTTGACCCATGGTGTTTAGCTGATCCACTTTTTTTCTTTATTTTAGTTATTGGTGTGGTCCTCTTTGCTTATTTTGGGCAGGGTTTTGTTCCTGCTCTGTGAGTGGACCCATTTGGAGCCACCTTGAACTTGAGTTTAGACAGCCCAGATGTTTATCATAGACCTGATAGCACCATACTACAGGGTGCTTTCCCTGTGTTGATCACCTAGATTTCATTGACAGGCACAGCCTACAGTCAAACCCATTGTCTGCCTTCAGCTTACTGATGGGGCTGATTTTTTTAAATTAAATTAAATTTAATTTAATTTTTAAACATCTTAATTTTATTTTTTTTTTCATGTTCCAAGATTCATTGCTTATGCACAATACCCAGTGCTCCAAGCAATAAAAGCCCTCTTTAATACCCACCACTAGGCTCACCCAAACCCCCACCTCCCTCTCTTCCAAAGCCCCCAGTCTGTTTCTCAGAGTCCACAGTCTCTCATCTTTGGTCTCCCCTTCTGATTTCTCCCAATTCACTTTTCCTTTCTGTCTCCTAATTTCCTCTTTGTTATTCCCTATTCTCCACAAGTGACACCATGTGATAATTCATTTTATCTGCTTGATTTAGTATCCAAAGAAGACATACAAATGGCAGACAGACACAGGAAAAAATGTTCATCATCACTAGCAATCAGGAAGATTCAAATTAAAACCACATTGAGATACTACCTTACACCAGTTAGAATGGCCAAAATTAACAAGACAGTAAACAATGTGTGTTAGAGAGGATGTGGAGAAAGGGGAATCCTCTTACACTGTTGGTGGGAATGCAAGTTGGTGCAGCCACTTTGGAAACCAGTATGGAGATTTCTTAAGAAATTAAAAATAAAGCTACTCTATTACCCTGCAGTTGCACTACTGGGTATTTACATCCAAAGATACAGATGTAGTGAAATAAAGGACTTTATATTCCCAAAAGTTCAGGGCAGCAATGTCCACGATCGCCCAACCATGGAAAGAGCCAAGATACCCTTCAAGAGACAAATGGATAAAGAATATATGACCCATATATACAATGGAATATTATGCTTCATCAGAAAGAATGAATACCCAACTTTTGTATCAATGTGGATGGGACTGGAGGAGATTATGCTGAGTGAAATAAGTCAAACATAGAAAGTCAGTGATATCTCAAAAGATATTTCAAGGCCAAAAGATATTGAGATTTGTCTTCCCCATGGGGGCTTCCCCATGTGATAGTGTTTCTCTCCCCTCTCTTGCCCAAGTGTGCCTTCCTTTCATGGATAGTCCCAAGGTTCCTTTAGCTCCTCACTACCATCTCTGTCTTTCCTATCCTCTTCAATGTGTCCCCTTCTCTACATTTAGTTGTGGGGTTTGTTCTGCCAATCCCCGGCCTTTTTCTGAGTCATTTACATTGAAGTGAGTATTATACAGTTGTATCTGCAGGACAAGGTGAGCTTAGGGTCCCCTTACTTTACCATTTTCCCAGCAGTCAACTGCTTGCTGGTTTTAGAATGCATTCTTTATCACTACGTTTTGCTATTTTAATTTTAATGTTCCTTGGTATGGACCTCCTTCTATGGATTTTGTTGGGGTCCCTCTGCTTTCTGGAGGTGGATGTTTCTTTCCCAAATTGGAAAATTTTTCAACTATGTCTTCTCTCCCTTTTTCTCACTTTTATTCTTCTGGGATACTTATAATGTAAATTTGATTACAGCTAATGATACCCCTGAGTTATTTTAACCTATTCTCATTTTGTATTTTTTTCTTTTCACCTGTTTGTTTTCCACCACTCTGTCCTCAAGCTCACTGATCCATTCTTATGCCTCCTTTAGTTTACCGTTTATTCCCTCTAATGTATATTTAATTTCATTTGTTGCACTCGTTATCTTTGGTTATTTTTTGTATGTCCTTTCTCTTTAACAAAGCGAACTGTGATCTTGCACTCTTTTCTCAACTCCAATATCTTTATGACCATTACTTGGAATTCTTAATCAGTCGTAATGCTTATCTGCCTTTGATTTAGCTCTTTTGCCATGTTATTTTTTTTCTGTTCTTTCATTTAGTACCTATTCCTTTGTCTCCTCATTTTATCTATCTCTGTGTGTGTTTCTATGTATTAGGAAAGTCATCTATGTTTCTTTTTTTTTAAGATTTTATTTATTTATTTATTTGACAGAGACAGAGATCACAAGTAGGCAGAGAGGCAGTAAGAGAGAGAGGGGGAAGCAGCCTCCCTGCTGAGCACAGATTCCCCATGCAGGACTCAATTCCAAGACCCTGAGACCATGACCTGAGCTGAAGGCAGAGGCTTACCCCACTGAGCCACCCAGGTGCCCCAGTGTGTATTTTTAAGAGCCCAGTCTGGGGACACTGTGGTCTTGTTGTCAGGTGGTGTTGATAGTTAGCTCAGATGCCTCTCCTATTTTTGCAAGTTGTATCTGGTTGGATCGATTGTGTATAGTTCTGTAGAACAGAACTGTTCGATTGTAGAACAGAATTGTTCGATTGTAGAATGTTCTGTATGAACATTCTAATAATTGCCTTCTGGAACACACATATATGAATTTCTGATGGGTATTTTACCTAAGAGAAGAATTGTTAGATGATACATTCTGTGTATATTAGGGTAAAAAATTACAGCTATATAAGATATGGAGAAATGAAGGCATTGCAATAAAATTGGAAGTCTTTTAGAATAAATGATATGCAGATAAGCTATGTTTGGCATAATAAGCATGAGTAATATTATCAGGAAAAAATAATTACAAATCATTTAATTTAACAAGATTGCTATATGCATAATTATTATACTAAAGTAAATTTTATTTCTATACTTGTAAATTTAATATAATTTTCACTAAACTCCATCAGTTTGTGTGTGAATATGAACACTTTCAAGTTGACAACAGAATTGATAAATACATGCAAATGCCAAAGTAGCTCAAAGAAAATTTACAATTCATAAAATGAGTATATTTATATTAGGAGATATTAAAACTTAAAACAAAATACAATAATTTATTGTTGTATTGGTATAAGTATAGACTGATGCAATAAATTAAGCAGTACAGATATGGATTTGTACATATATTGATAATTTACCAAAGTCGGCCATTTATGTCAGTGAAAGGGAAATTCTGTTCAGTAAAACTCCTGGATCAACTGTACACTTGTATGTAAAAGAAATAAATAGATGTTCATTCTTCCATATCATCTGAAAATTAAAAATAAATGTAAATCAAAATGGCCTTATATCTGTTTAAGGTAAAACAATAAAGCATCATGAAAACAATTTAGGCAAATATTTTCATGAACTGGGAGCTGAGAAAACATTCTTCAACATGACAAAACCACATTAAACATAAAGAAAATATTGATACATCATATTATAATAAGCAAAGATAAAATATTTTCTTAAAAACAATTATTTTTTATCTGAATATTTATAGTAAAACCATCTCTAATAATTTTCTTGCAAAAGGATACTTATTTTTCACAAGATCCAGTTTTTACCTTGTTTAATTGCAGATTTAAAGCAAGTTACTGAAGATTCAGACATTCTTGAAAAAATGGGGTAGTAGGTATATTTGAGGAGGATCCATAAATCACCACACAAAGCCATATGGTGAAATCTTGATAGCTTTCCCCAAAATGTTCTGAGGCCATTTACAGTGGTAACTTTGCTTTGGGGAAAGGGAAGTATTCAGATTCATGAACATAAACTGAATTATAAATTCATTGCAATCAAGATTTGCCTCTCAAATTGGGATATCATTTTTAAGGGGAAAAAAAGACTATACATATATTTTTTTTTTCTTACAGGAGTGGAGATACATCAGTAGCATCATTCCTACCACCTTAGCCAGTAACCTGACAGTAAATTTTTCCTTACCAATATCTGAAGCTGTAGAAATACAGGCTGCTGAATGAATGGACACATCTGGCTCCTTCATATATTGATAAGCTGATCTCTGCCTGTCATTTTATGGTGCAATAATTTTATTTACTTGACTTTTTTATGTATGACCACAGGTTTCTTGGAGCTTAAATGTGCTATTAGTGTCTGAAGTAACATTTACCCTCCTCCTGCCATTTATAAATTTAACTCACTGCAGACTAAAGCAAGGATGCAGAACAGCTGGGCAGACATCTACAACAGCAGTGTTATCTAGGAGTAAAAATACAATTATAATAGCTTGATAATGGAAAGAAAATTGTATTCATCATTATGTGTACAATGAAGACTATTTAATTTAGATGGAAAAAAACTAATTTACTAAGGTATGTAAGTAGGTAGTGATATCATGTGAGAGAGGAGCCTATCTAAAGGAATCAGCATACGAAGAAATTATTTCCAAGGAGCAAGGTTCTATTGAACTGCTCATACAAGATTCTTGTGTGTTGTGTTTTATTCTTTTCTTTTAAATGAAAAATAGAAATATAACCCCAGAGGAGATTTATCCATAACAGAATAATTTTTGTACCTTAATAAACATCTTTTCTCTATTTACCTCACTATAGTAACTCATTTTTCTCTAAACAAATATAGAATATATACATTTTGAGTTGACAGCTGCCAAAATATTAGCTTTCCTGAGAATCCTCACATCTTCACTTTGTTCTACATTTAGATGATATTTAAGGTGTCCACATAGTTTTTACAACTTCTGTTATGTTGACTTTTTTTACCTGCTTCCTTCATTCCCTGCTTCCCTTCAGCCACCAATCACAGAGGATTTCCTGCTGACCTAATGCATTTGTGTTTATCTCTATAACTATATAAGGATCTTATTGTCCAACTCTTTTGTCATGAACACCTTTTCTTCTTGATATTTATATATTTATTTAAGAAGAGAGGCAGGGGCAGAGGGTACAGAACTCAGGTTCTCCTAATGTATACTTCTTGAGGGAAGGGATCACATATAAATCTCTCATGTATATGTATATGCATATACATCACATATACATATACACATACACATCTCTCAAGGGTTTAACATTCTCCCTCATACTGATTCGATAATCAGTATACTATTATGAATTAATTAAGTTTAAAAAAATGAATGAATGTATAAGAAGAGGTTTTTTTCCTGAAAATTAAAGAAATCACAATTCAAAACCTGATTTTTGAGTAGAAATCTAAAAAAATAAATAAATAAAATTGAATTGTTTCTTTTCAAGTACATTATGATTCTACTGAATTTATTTTCCTGCATTTTTAGCGACAAAGATGCTATACACTGTATATGCCTAAAGGAAAGCTGTCTGACATGGTGATTAAATTTTTTTGTTGTTGTTGATATTGTGATATATTTACTTAAACTAATGTTTTACATTGGATCAGATCTTACAGGATAATATTTTGTTTCCTTTCCTTTCTTGTGTGAATGAAACAGTTGAAATGGAGGTAAAGAAGCATCTCAAATCCCTGTCAGTTCACTGTTTGGATTCAAACTCCCATGTGTGGGATTCAGAGTATTTCCCAGGTGGTGGAAAAGTAGTCATTTTGCCCATGTTGGGTGGTAAACTGAGGATAAGGAGGCTGCCCTCTACTTAGGAAGAATACAGTCCTAATCACTAACCATGTGGTTGGATTGGGTTGGGCTGCAAATATATGGGCAGATAAATGGTTATATTACAGGGTTGGTTAAAGTTTAATTATTTTCTTTTGTGATTTTTTTTACATTTGTTTTCTTTTGAGTGTTTAATAGAACTAGGTCCCTCTTGGATGTGGATACATATTGAAAGGTTTTGTGTCCACACTGGATTAATGCAGAGGAAATGTCTTCAATCCTGAATGCACTTTAGTTTATATGAAATGACAAACAAATAAAAATAATAGCAGCCATTCTAAAATTCATACTTATTAACTCTTTGTAGTACGCTAGGCAACATTTTAAGGTTTTTACCAGCATTAAATAATTTAACTCTTAATAATTACCCTCAGCAGTAGTTGCAATGATGAGTTCCAATAGAAAGTTAGGAGTAGGGGCGTCTGGGTGGCTCAGTTGGTTAAGCAGCTGCCTCCAGCTCAGGTCATGATGCTGGAGTCTGAGGATTGAATCCCACATCAGTATTCCTTCTCAGGGGAGGGTCTGCTTCTCCCTCTGACCCTCCACCTTCTCATGAACTCTCTCTCTTTCTCATTACCAATCTCTCTCTCTCAAATAAATAAATTAATTAAATATTTTAAAAACTAAGAGAAAGTTAAGAGTAAATCTCTGAGTAAATAAAGCAAACAGTAAGTTCCTATTCTCCTATCTTGACAGAGGAAGCCTGGCTTTCCCAGTTCCCCTCCATCACTACGAGCCACTTCCACCATATGGCTCAACGTATAGTTTGTGAAAGACGTAACTCCATGTTTTTACCACAGACACCATTTGAAATTTAATATTTACATAACCACCCTATGTAGTTTACTTTTCTTCTACCTTAAAATGCTTAAAATAGTTTTCTAACACAGTACCGAGTGAAAATAAAAACAATGAATTGATAAACACTACTAAAACTTATTCAACTGAAATCACAGGCAGATTTGAAGCTAAAGAAACTGAATATTTGCAGCATATCACTTATATAGACTCTGTCCAAAGAAATATGTCAATTTTGTATCTGTATTTGTTTTTATTATTTTTCCTTAAAGAATTCTTCCAAAATTGTCTAAGATTCAGACTTCTTAAACCTATATTGCCCTTTAATTTTCTAGAAATATTTCTTGAGTGATTGGTTTTAGGCAACTGCTAAACATCAGAGGGAATCCTTCCTATTTTTTTAAATTTTTTAAAATTTCTTTTTAATGTACCAGAATTCATTGTTTATCTATCACACCCAGTATTCTATGCAATACATGCCCTCCATAATACCCACCACCAGGTTCACCCAACATCCCAACCCCTGCACCTTCAAACCCTCAGATTGTATTTCAGAGTCCATAGTCTCTCATGGTTCATCTCCCCCTCCAATTTCCCTGAATTCCCTTCTCCTCTCCATCTCCCCATCTCTGTGTTATTTATATGCTCCACAAAAAAAGTGAAACCATATGATAATGGACTCTCTCTGCTTTACTTACTTCACTCAGCATAATTTCTTCCAGTCCCATCCATGTTGCTAAAAAGTTGGGTATTCATCATATCTGATAAATGCATAATACTCCATAGTGTATAGGCACCACATCTTCCTTATCCATTCATCCGTTGAAGGGCATCTTGGTTCTTTCCACAGTTTGGTGGCTGTGGCAATTGCTGCTATGAAAATTGGGGCACAGATGGCCCTTCTTTCCACTACATCTTTATCTTTGGGGTAAATACCCAGTAGTGCAATTACAGGGTCATAAGGAAGCTCTATTTTAAATTTCTTAAGGAATCTCCACACTGTTTTCCAAAGTGGCTACACCAACTTGCATTCCCATCAACAGTGTAAGAGGGTTCCCCTTTCTCCACATCCTCTCCAACACACATTGTTTACTGTCTTGTTAATTTTGGTTATTCTAACTCTTGTAAGGTGGTATCTCAATGTGGTTTTGATTTGAATCTCCCTGATGGCTAACGATGATGAACATTTTTTCATGTGCTGTTAGTCATTTGTATGTCTTCATTGGAGAAGTGTCTGTTCATGTCTTCTGCCCATTTTTTTTGACATGATTATCTGTTTTGTGTGTGTTGAGTTTGAGGAGTTCTTTATAGATCCTGGATATCAGCCTTTTGTCTGTACTGTCATTTGTGAATATCTTCTCCCATTCTGTGGATTGCCTCTTTGTTTTGTTGACTGTTTCCTTTGCTGTGCTAAACGGACGTGTAGCTGAATGTATCAAATGTGGTGCAGGTAATGTGCACTCTGGAGTGCTTCTGAGCAATCTGACCACTGATGTCTTCTGCCCCCATAGAGATCCATAAGGGTATAACTCTACTCTTAGGCTAATTTCATGGGTGATCAGAGTTCATTGGTAAGTAATCAGCTCACCTTAGAGGACAGGTTGAAACAGTGCCTCCTACTTCTCCACCATCTTGTCTCCTCCCCCAAAGGGACTTCTGTTTATTTGAAATCAGATGTTTGGATGCAAGTGTCAATACTGTTATATAAAACTGTTAATGTTTATCTCCTTAAAGGTGGTATTTTGTTTGTTAGTTTTTTGTTTCATTTTGTTTGAAGAAATAGTTATACAGTGTTTTACAGGGAAGTGATAGAACATGTACCATGTTTTTAATTGCATATTGTAGTGGGAGGAAAAGAAGATAAAATATATGCACTTATTTAGTGGTAAATTATATCCCATTAAGATAAGACTGGAATAAGCATGTGTATATTTTCTCAAAACTCTAATCTACTTCACTTTCTTCCTTGTTCTTATGCATATATACAATTGATATGTATTTTATACTAACTTTCATATCATATTAAATATAAAAATGTTTAATAATATTTACCATTAAGTACATAAATGTATTTTATAATAAATGCATTTTTAATATATAAACATATAATTACTCTTCCTCGAGCAATGAGGTTACCTTATATTATCTTATAGTATTACAAAGGTTGGTTGGAATCCAATGTGTCTTTAATATTCCAGGATTACATTGACCTTAATTCTATAGAATAATATTAATTGGGTGTCTCACCATTATCTAACTTCCTGCCTATGAACCTGGGCACAATGAACCCTGATTGGTTACATTAGTATTCAACCTTTGACTTCCAGAAAGGTGAGGCTCCTACTTCCATGACCATGTTCATTTTCTTCAGACTTTTTTAGGACAAAAAAATGTTACCATATTTAATACAAAACATCTCCTGATTCGTGTACATATCCCGGTCTACATACATATTTCAAGGTAAAATAGATCTAAGTAACAATTTTACAAACATTGGAGTTAAAATTATTGGATTGTCTTTATTTTTCACTTGAAAAAATGTATTTTGAGAATTCGCCCTGATCTTTCTCCCTTCCTCTCTCTCTCTCTCTCTCTATCTATCTATCTATCTTTGTGTAGTGGTATCAGATCAACAACAACAAAAAAATCTGCAATAAAGATAATGCAATTAAGTGTGCCTCAGAGATGAAATTTTCCCTAAAGTTCTTACACAAACAATATATGAGGTTTCACCATTATTAAGTAGTGACCTCAGTTCATTTAAGTTGTTGAAAGTCTTACATTATGATTGAAAATTTTACTTTGATGTTTAAATTCTTTCAACTGAATTTGTATGCTAATAATTGAAGGCTTATTGTCTTATTTTAAAAATAGCAGCAATCTTACAAATTCATTAAGTTGTAGTACTTGCTAACATGTTTCAAAAATACAGATTCTAAAAGTTTTCTTTTTCAAATTATTGTTTTGTTTCTTTGCAGCAGTGCACTCATTAAGTAGCTTAATTCTTAAGAATATATGTGGCTTGCACATAAGAAGGGAAATAATCAAGATTAGAGCTGAGATCAATGAGGTAGAAACCAGAGATACAGTAGAACACATCAATGAAACTAGAAGCTGGTTTTCTGAAAGAATCGATAAGATGATACACCATGGCGACACTAATCGAAAAGAAAAGAGAGAAAGCCCAAATTCATAAAATTATGAATGAAAAGGGAGAGATCACAACTAACACCAAGGAAGTGGAAACAATCATAAGAAGTTATTATCAACTGTTATATGGCAATAAGCTAAGCAACCTTAATGAAATGGATGATTCCTGGAAAACTAAAAACTCCCAAAATTGAACCAGGAAGAAATGGACAACCTAAATAGACTGATATCTAGTAAAGAGATTGAAGCAGTGATCAAAAACCTCCCAAAAAACAAGAGCCCAGAACCTGATAGATTCGCTGGGTAATTCTACCAAACGTTTCAAAGAAAAAATAACACCCATTCTCCTGAAGCTGTTTCAAAAAAAATTGAAGCAGAAGGAAAACTTTCAGACTATTTCTAAGGAAAACTTCCAGCACTACCCTGATCACCGAACCAGGCAAAGACCCTACCAAAAATGAGAATTTCAGACCAATATCACTGATGAATATGGATGCTAAGATTCTCAACAAGATCCTAGAAAACAGGATCCAACAGCACATTAAAAAGATTATCCACCATGACCAGGTGGAATTCATTCCTGGGCTACAAGGATGGTTCAGCATTCGCAAATCAATCAATGTGATAGAACACATGGTCTTCTCAATTGATGAAGAAAAAGCATTTGACAAAATCCAGCATCCGTTCCTGAATAAAATGCTTCAAAGTATAGGGATAGAGGGAACATCCCTGAACTTCATCAAATCTATCTATGCAAGACCCACAGCAAATATCATCCTCAATGGGAAAAAGCTTGCATCCTTCCCGTTGAGATCAGGAACACGACAAGGATGCCCACTTTCACCACTCTCGTTCAACATAGTATTAGAAGTCCTAGCAAAAGCCATCAGACAACAAAGAGAAATAAAAGGTATCCAAATTGGTAATGAAGAAGTCAAACTCTCTCTATTCTCAGATGACATGATTCTTTATATGGAAAACCCAAAAGACTCTACCCCCAAACTACTAGAACTCATACACCAATTCAGCAACGTGGCAGGATACAAAGTCAATCTACAGAAATCAGAGGCTTTCTTATACACTAACAATGAAAATACAGAAAGGGAAATTAGAGAATTGATTTCATTTACTATAGCACCAAGAACCATAAGATACCTGGGAATAAACCTAACCAAAGAGGTAAAGGATCTGTACTCGAGGAACTACAGAACACTCATGAAAGAAACTGAAGAAGACACAAAAAGATGGAAGACAATTCCATGCTCTTAGATCGGAAGAATAAACATTGTTAAAATGTCTATACTACCTAGAACAATCTATACTTTTAATGCCATTCTGATCAAAATTCGACCGGTATTCTTCAAGGAGCTGGAGCAAATAATCCAAAAATTTGTATGGAATCAGAAGAGACCCCGAACCACTAAGGAAACATTGAAAAACAAAAATAAAACAGGGGGCATCATGCTACCTGATTTCAAGCTTTACTACAAAGCTGTGATCACCAAGACAGCATGGTACTGGCATAAAAACAGACACATAGACCAGTGGAACAGAGCAGAGAGCCCAGATATGGACCCTCAACTCTATGGTCAAATAATCTTTGACAAAACAGGAAAAAATTATACAGTTGAAAAAAGATAGTCTCTTCAATAAATGGTACTGGGACAATTGGGCAGCTGTATGTAGCAAGAATGAAACTTGACCATTCTCTTACACCGTACACAAAGATAAACTCAAAATGGATAAAAAACCTCAGTGTGAGACAGGAATCCATCAGAATCCTAGAAAACATAGGCAGTAATCTCTTCGATTCAAGATATGTCTCCAAAGGCAAAGGAAACAAATGCCAAAATAAACTTCTGGGACTTCATCAAAATCAAAAGCTTCTGCACAGCAAAGGAAACAGTCAAGAAAACAAAGAGACAACCCACGGAATGGGAGAAGATATTTGCAAATGACAGTATAGACAAAAGTTGATATCCAGGATCTATAAAGAACTCCTCAAACTCAGCACTCAATACTGTTATGCTGAAAATAAATAAAAAATAATTTTTAATTTTTTTTTTCATATATATTTGATTTAATTTTTATTTTCAGCATAACAGTATTCATTATTTTGGCACCACACCCAGTGCTCCATGCAATACGTGTCCTCCATAATACTCACCACCTGGTACCCTGACCTCCCACCCCCCACCCCTTCAAAACCCTCAGATTGTTTTTCAGAGTCCATACTCTCTCATGGTTCACCTCCCCTTCCAATTTCCACCAGCTCCCTTCTCCTCTCTATCTCCCCATGTCCTCCAAGCTATTTGTTATGCTCCACAAATAAGTGAAACCATATGATAATTGACTGTCTCTGCTTGACTTATTTCACTCAGCATCATCTCTTCCAGTCCCATTCATGTTGCTACAAAAGTTGGGTATTGGTCCTTTCTGATGGGGGCATAATATTCCATAGTGTATATGGACCACATTTTCCTTATCCATTTGTCTGTTGAAGGGCATCTTGGTTCGTTCCACAGTTTGGCGACCGTGGCCATTGCTGATATAAACATTGGGGTACAGGTGGCCCTTCTTTTCACTACATCTGTATCTTTGGGGTAAATACCCAGGAGTGCAATGGCAGGGTCATAGGGAACCTCTATTTTTAATTTCTTTTTTTTTTTAAGATTTTATTTATTAACTTGACAGAGAGAAACCACAAGTAGATGGAGAGGCAGCCAGAGAGAGAGAGAGAGATAGGGAAGCAGGCTCCCTGCTGAGCAGAGAGCCCGACGCGGGACTCGATCCCAGGACCCCGAGATCATGACCCGAGCCGAAGGCAGCGGCCCAACCCACTGAGCCACCCAGGCGCCCTCTATTTTTAATTTCTTGAGAAATCTCCACACTGTTCTCCAAAGACGCTGCACCAACTTGCATTCCCAGTAACAGTATAGGAGAGTTCCCCTTTCTCCACATCCCCTCCAACACATGTTGTTTCCTGTCTTGCTAATTTTGGCCATTCTAACTGGTGTAAGGTGATATCTCAATGTGGTTTTAATTTGAATCTCCCTGACGGCTAGTGATGATGAACATTTTTTTATGTGTCTGATAGCCATTTGTATGTCTTCATTGGAGAAGTGTCTGTTCATATCTTCTGCCCATTTTTTGATATGATTGTCCATTTTGTGTGTGTTGAGTTTGAGGAGGTCATTATAGATCCTGGATATCAACCTTTTGTCTGTACTGTCATTTGCAAATATCTTCTCCCATTCCGTGGGTTGCCTCTTTGTTTTCTTGACTGTTTCCTTGGCTATGCAGAAGCTTTTGATTTTGATGAAGTCCCAAAAGTTCATCTTCGCTTTTGTTTCCTTTGCCTTTGGAGACATATCTTAAAAGAAGTTGCTGTGGCTGATATCGAAGAGATTACTGCCTATGTTCTCCTCTAGGATTCTGATGGATTCCTGTCTCACATTGAGGTCTTTTATCCATTTTGAGTTTATCTTTGTGTACAATGTAAGAGAATGGTCGAGTTTCATTCTTCTACATATAGCTGTCCAGTTTTCCCAGCACCATTTATTGAAGAGACTGTCTTTTTTCCACTCTATATTTTTTCCTGCTTTCTTGAAGATTATTTGACCATAGAGTTGAGGGTCCATATCTGGGCTCTCTACTCTGTTCCACTGGTCTATGTGTCTGTTTTTATGCCAGTACCATGCTGTCTTGGTGATCACAGCTTTGTAGTAAAGCTTGAAATCAGGTAACATGATGCCCCCAGTTTTATTTTTGTTTTTCAACATTTCCTTAGTGATTCGGGGTCTCTTCTAATTCCATAAAAAATAAATTTAAAAAGAAGGAATATATGTGGCTGGGGGTGCCTGGATGGCCCAGTCAGTTAAGCATACACCTTCGGTTTCAGCTCAGGTCATGATCTTAGGGTTTTGAGATGGAGTGCTCCATTGGGCTCTGAGCTCAGTGTGAAGATTGCTTAAATCTCTCCCTGTTGGGTGCCTGGGTAGCTCAGTTTATTAAGCAACTACATTTGGCTCATGTCATGATATGGGGTCCCAGAATAAAGTCATATATCAGGCTCCCTCCTCAGCGGGGAGTCTGCTTCTCCCTCTGACCTGCCCTATTCTTGTGCTCTCTCTGTCTCTCAAATAAATAAATAAAACATTTAGATACAAAGCAAAACAAAAATTCTCCCTCTTTCTCTACCCCCTATGCTCATACACTTCATTTTTTCCTCTATATAGTAAATGAATATATCTTAATATATATATATATGTATATGTATACACACACACACACTCATACACACACAGTTCTTTCTATATAACTCTTTGATATAGGTGATCCTCAAGTAATATAGTTTTATTAAAAATATATTCAAACAGGAAATTGTGACTTTCTTATTATACACTAAAATGGTAGCAGGAAATCATTTTTATATATAATTTTGCACATCCATTTTCCATTCCTTGATTAATGTTTCATTTCAAGTAAAATACCCTAGAACAGACTTTAAATAAGGCAATATATCTCAGTGGAAATGAATTTGAAATGTTTTATATAATGAAATACAATTTATTTGTCTGTTCTTCTGGTGGAAAATATGCTTTAAAGGCTAGATCTTTATTTTTTCTCAGTATCAAAGTCATGGTTTCATGAAGGCAAAGAACTAACCATTCTCAGAAGAACACTTAAGCTACCTAATATCTGTTTAGCTTGCTGATTCTATTGAAGTAAGTTAGAAGAAATCGCTTTGATAAGAAGTGCCTTGATAAGCTTACTACAACTCACATTTAGAAGGAAAACCTGCCACTAGTTTCAGATATTGTATGTAAAAGAGTGTTTCATTTCAATGATTATGTAGATGAAAATTGTATTATTTTTATATGAAAAAACTGAGCTATTTATGAACTAACTAGGTTATAGTAATACTACTTAAGGGATTTCTGCAAAAAGAATATAGAAGCATGCATTTGAGATTTTTTAAAAATTATTTGTTTATTTGCTTGACAGACAGACATCACAAGTAGGCATAGAGGCAAGCAGAGAGGAGGAAGCAGACTTCCTGCTGAGCAGAGAGCCCAATGCAAGGCTCGATCCCAGGACCATGGGATCATGACCTGAGCTCAAGGCAGAGGCTTTAACCCACTGAGGCACCCAGGCGCCCCGAGATTTATTTTTTTTTATATTGACTTTTAATCATCTCAAGTTTATAAGGACAAAGGTGTTGTAGGTCTTCTTGGCAAAGTAACAGAATCAGTATTAGATAGATAGCCATGTGTGTCCTCTCCCTAAAAGAGCATGACCTCCAGTATCCCTATATTCCATTTTTTAAAGATTTTATTTATTTGAGAAGGAAAGAGCAGAAGGGGGGAGGGGCAAAGGGGGAGGGGATGCTGGGCAGGGGCCAACTCAGTGTTCAATTCCAGCACCCTAAGTCAGACACTTAATCAACAGAGCCGTGAAAGCACCCCAGAATCCTGTATTCCTAACTGGAATAGGAAACATGCACATTTCTTCTTTCATTTTATCATCAAAATTTTACAGTACACTTAGCAATAATCATATTTAATGATACATTTATAATGATCAAAGGTTGTAAATTAGATAAGATACTTCAAAAAAGACAAATACATGGTAGTAAATCTATTCATTTCTATTAAAATAAAATATTTAAGGGCACGTGGGTGGCTCAGTCAGTTAAGTGCCTGACTCTTCATTTTGGCCCAGGTCATGATCTCATGTGTTGGGCTTCATGCTCATCATGGATTCTCTCTTTCTCCCTCTGACTCTCTCTCTCTGAAAAAGAAAAAAAATTAAAAATTAAATTAAATTAATATTTCATAAGTTCTACAACTCCACAACAGTGATGGCAATTTAAAATTTGTTTTTTAATTTTTATTTTTAGAGTTATTTATTTATTTGACAGAGAGAGAGAGCACACAAACACAGGGAGCAGCAGAGAGGGAGAAGTAGGCTCCCCACTGAGTGGGGAGCCCAATGCAAGTCTTTATCCTAGAACCCTGGGAATATGACCCAACCAAAGACAGATGTTTAATCAACACACATCCAGGTATTCCAACAATTTTATTTTTTAAAACATTATTTCATTGTTTCCTGATAATATTAAGAATATATCATGTATTTTATATTCAGTGATTTGTTATATTTCTCTAAATTTCATCTCTTGAAATGAGTTACTTAATGTCTTTAAATCAAATCTACCACTTTTTTTAAATAAAGGTGAACTCAGAATTCAAAAGAAAATCAGAAAGCAACAAGGCAAAAATATTCGTGGATGATGAAAAGAATCAGAAGAGGCTTTATGTAACAGATAGAATTGCAAATTATTTTCTTATTTGACAATTTGTTTAAGGAGAAATTTGTGAATTTCAATTTATGGATCTGAGAGTAGTATACTAGTTCCCAAATCTACCATGGTTGTGAATAAACATGAAAATAGTGTTTCTTTCCTTGCTCACAAATGTTATGGTTTGGGCATAAAACACACTTTAAGTGCATATGATTTTAATTTTTATTCAACTACTACTGAACTCCATCATCATTAATGCACTGAAACTGCATTTACTTCAACTTCATTAGGATTAGAATTGGATTTGTTTATATATATTGGTGAATATAGTACCATAAACTTTGTTAATACTAAATATATTTATTTCTTATTGATGTCAGTTTAACTTTCCTTTAGGATTTCACCAAAACCAGAGAACTGACTATGAATATTTGAGGGGAAGAGGGACAGGGGGAGGAGGGGAAGAGAGAGGAGGAGGAGGCTGGTTAGAAGGAAATTCTTACCTTTTGTAGAAAGGAGATTCAGGATGTCTTTTAGGTGTTTCTAAACTAAACAGTCATTTTTGTTCTTTTCTGACATCTTTCAAGTAAATATTATTATTTATGTACTCACAATACATTATAGGTGACATACCCTAAAATGAGTACTTGAAATTTATTTTAAAAATTAACAGCATTTAATCTCATTGTGATTTAACAGAGTATTATCTTTTGGAATCAGAGGAAAGAGAAAAACTGATTATTTTGTATATGTTTTAAAAACGTCGTAAGAACTATGTCATTTTTGTAAAGAAAAGTATATATTATTACATGTATATTAAAATTTATTTGTCAATTTGATGGATATTTTTTAAAATATTTTATTTATTCATTTGAGAGAGAGTGAGAGAGAGGCAGCGCACAAACAGGAAAGCCATTGGCAGGGATAGAGGGAGAAACAGGTTCCCTGCTAAGCTAGGAGCCCAGTGTGGGTCTCAATCCCAGGACCCTGAGATCATGACTAAGACCTGAAGCATTCATTTTACCTGAGATCATTACCTGAGACCTAAAGCAGATGTTTAACCATCTGAGTCATCCAGGTGCCCCAATTTGACAGAAATTTAAAATATATTTAATACTGCCAGGACTTCATGGGCAATCAAGTGTGGTTGACATGTCTGATGAGCAAAGACAAGTCAAAGTTAAAAGAAGGTGAGTTGCTGAATAACCACATTCCAAAAGTTGTATCATACGTAAGATATAATTAGATTCAGGTTATATCTAAAAGATTCAGATTATATCCAGAACATCAAGGTACTAGTCTCTAGATAAAGACGTTTCATAATTAAAATTTCAAAATTGGGGGAGGGAGAAGATGGTGGGGAAGTAGGAGGAGGCGCCCTTTCAACCTGTACCCTAAAATGAACTGATTATCTTCCAAAGAACTCTGATCACCCATGAAATCAGCCTGAGATCAGAATTATACACGTCTGGATCTTTACCAGAGCAGAAGACGCCAGTGGGCAGATAAAGCGGAGTGGGAAAATCGGACTGATATAGGATGATAAACAAAAGGGGGAGGGAGCCACCAGAGGTGACCCGTTGGAAAGTAATATCCCAATATGAGAGTGCCCTGCGCCTGGGGACCAGCATTAATTTGGGAGTCTGATAGAAAGCACTCAAAAAGAGCAAAGGATCACCGGGGGAAAATTGCCAGAATCTGGGTGTTAGGGTCAGGGGCTTAAGTCCCCAGACCCAAGACAACCACCCCTGGCCCAGAGCCAGAGAGAGTGTGGCAGAGAAACCAGGTCTTGGTCCCTGAACCACCAGCGCACCAGAGAGCACGTGGCGCCCAGTTCCCTTGAGAAGCTGAGAGCCTAGCCAGCCAACAGAAGCACAGTCTTTTTGCAGTCCCCACGCGAGTGCCCTGCCATGCCATCAGCTTCGGAGTCATGCCCGTGCCCTCCCCTGAGAGAGGTGAACATGGGCACCAGTCGGGTGCTCTCAGACCGGAAAGACCAGGCACTGCCAGCCCAGGACAGTGGGAAAATCTCACTGCGTGATCCCTGCTTGGAAATTCTCTGGCAGTCTGGAGCTGCCCAGACAGCCGCCTCTGCCATAGTTTGGGGTATAAGCAAAAAATCCTGAGTCCCCAGGGACCACGACTGGGAACTTGCTCTGCCAGTGGCCAAGGGGGGATTTATTTGGGCTCTGCAGCCAGACTGAGGCTTCTCTCTGAGAGGGAAGTCAGGATGCAGTTTTCTTTCCTCTAAACCTACAAAAACCATCAAAACTGGTCAAGGCGAGAGAGAAAAACAAAAGTGAACAAATATAAAAACCTCCAGAGAACAAAAGCCTGAAAAAAATTTTCCTCAGAGCCCACCCCCTTGAGGGAGGCAGGAGGACTTAACTCACAGAACATCATTGACTGAAACCCACATGGCAGGCTCCTCCCCCAGAAAACCAACCAGGAAAGGAAAATTTTTAAAAAAAGACAACAAAAGAACTACCACCACTACTTCATAATACAATTTTTATTATTAATTCGATTCCACTATTCTGGCTCATTTTTTTATATAGATAATTTTTTATTATTACGTAGATAATTTTTTTTAAGATTTTATTTATTTATTTGACAGAGAGAAATTACAAGTACACTGAGAGGCAGGCAGAGAGAGAGAGAAGGAAGCAGGCTCCCTGCTGAGCAGAGAGCCCGATGCGGGACTCGATCCCAGGACCCTGAGATCATGACCTGAGCCGAAGGCAGCGGCTTAACCCACTGAGCCACCCAGGCGCCCACGTAGATAATTTTTTAACCTATTTACCGTCACATTGAGATGACCAGAGATCATGTTTTCAATATTAGGGAAGAGCTAAAAGCTACCAGGGATGAGCTTCACAAAGCTCTCAATGAGTTCCAATCTAATCTAAACTCTCTCAGTGCTAGAGTAACTGAGAAAGAAGATAGAATTAGTGATCTGGAGGACAAACAGATAGAGAGAAAGGATCAGGAGGAAGCCTGGAACAAACAGCTTAGAAGCCAGGAAAATAGAATCAGGGAAATAAATGATGCCATGAAATGTTCCAACGTCAGAATTATTGGAATCCCTGAAGGGGAGGAGAAAGAAAGAAGTCTAGAAGATAAAGTGGAACAAGTTCTTCATGAAAATTTTCCGAATCTCATGAATGGAACCAGCATTCATGTACTAGAGGCCGAAAGGTTTCCCCCAAAGATTACAGATTCTCGAAAGTCCTCGAGACAAATAATAGTAAGAATGAAGAATTATGGGATGCCTGGGTGGCTCGGTTGGTTGGGCAGCTGCCTTCGGCTCAGTTCATGATCCTAGCTTCCTGGGATCAAGTCCCACACCGGGCTCCTTGCTCAGCAGGGAGCCTGCTTCTCCCTCTGCCTCTGCCTGCCATTCTGTCTGCCTGTGCTCGCTCTCCCCCCCCCCTGATAAATAAATAAAATCTTTAAAAAAAAAAAAGAATGAAGAATTATAATTGTAGGCAGAACCTCTTGAAAGCAGCTAGGACAAAGAAGATCCTTACGTACAGAGGAAAGCCCATCAGAATAACGTCAGACCTGTCCACAGAGACCTGGCAAGCCAGAAAGGGCTGGCAAGATATATTCAGGGCACTGAATGAGAAGAACATGCAGCCAAGAATACTTTATCCAGCAAGACTGACATTCAAAATGGATGGAGAGATAGTTTCCAAGACTGGCAAAGCTTTAGATTATGCAACCACCAAGCCGATACTGCAGGAAATATTAGGGGGGCTTCTTTAAAGGAGGAAAAAGCCCAAGAATATCATTGAACAGAAATACAGAGACAATCTACAGAAAGAAAGACTTCAAACGTAACACAATGTCAATAAAAATGTATCTGTCAATAATTACCCTCAATGTGAATGGCCTATATGCGCCCATAAAACAGCACAGGGTTGCAGATTAGATAAAAGGAGAGGACCCATCCATATGTTGTCTACAAGAGACCCATTTTGAACCAAAAGATACACCCAGACTGAAAGTGAAGTGATGGAGAAGCATCTTTCATAACAATGGGCCACAAAAGAGGGCTGGGGTAGTGATTCTCATATCAGACAATTTAGATTTTAACTAAAGACTCTAGTCAGAGATACAGAAGGACTCTACATCATTCCTAAAGGAACTATCCACCAAGATGATCTAACAATTTTAAGTATCTATGCCCCCAATATGGGAGCAGGCAATTACATAAGAAAACTGTTAATCAAGATAAAGAGTCATATTGATATGAATACACAAATCGTAGGATATCTTAACATGCCTTTCTCAGAAATAGACAGATCATCGAAGGAGAAAATCAATAAAGAAACAAGAGCATTGAATGACACATTGGAACAGATGGACCTCATAGATATATACAAAACATTCCGCCCTAAAAAAGCAGAATACTCATTCTTCTCAAGTGCACACGGAACCTTCTCCAGAATAGACCACATACTGGGTCACAAATCAGGACTCAACCGATACCAAAAGAATGAGATTATTCCCTGAACATTCTCAGATCACAATGCTTTGAAACTGGAACTCAATCAAAAGGAAAAGTTCAGAAGGAACTCAAACACCTGGAAGCTAAAGACCACCTTGCTTAAGAATGCTTGGATCAACCAGGAGATCAAAGAAGAACTGAAACAATTCATGGAAACCAATGAGAATGAAGACACTTGGGTCCAAAACCTATGGTATACAGCAAAGGTGGACCTAAGGGGAAATATATAGCCATCCAAGCCTCCCTCAAAAAAATTGAAAAATCCAGAACACACCAGCTGTCTCTACACCTTAAATAACTGGAGAATCAACAACAAATCAAACCAACTCCATACATAAGAAGGGAAATCATCAAGATTAGAGCTGAGATCAATGAGGTAGAAACCAGAGATACAGTAGAACGTATCACTGAAACTAGAAGTTGTTTTTTTAAAAGAATCAATAAAATCGATGAACCATTGACCACACTAATCCAAAAGAAAAGAGAGAAAGCCTAAATTCATAAAATTATGAATGAAAAGGGATAGATCACAACAAACACCAAGGAAGTAGAAACAATCATCAGAAGTTATTGTCAACAGTTATATGCCAATAAGCTAAGCAACCTAGATGAAATGGATGCATTCCTGGATAACTATAAACTCCCAAAACTGAGCCAGGAAGAAATTGACAACCTGAATAGACCTATATCTAGTAATGAGATTGAAGCAGTGATCAAAAACCTCCCAAAAAACAAGAGCCCAGGACCTGATGGATTCCCTGGGGAATTCTACCAAACTTTCAAGGAAGACATAACACCTATTCTCCTGAAGCTGTTTCAAAAAATCGAAGCAGAAGGAAAACTTCCAGACTCTTTCTATGAAGCCAGCATTACCCTGATCCCCAAACCAGGCAAAGACCCTACCAAAAGGAGAATTTCAGACCAATATCACTGATGAATATGGATGCTAAGATTCTCAACAAGATCCTAGCGAACAGGATCCAACAGAACATTAGACCTTTTTGTTTTCTCTCTCTTTTTTTTTTTCTTTCTTGGTTTGTTTTCTGGGGGAGGGGCCTGCCACGTGGGTTGTCAGTCAATTATGTTTCCTGAGTTAAGTCCTCCCGCCTGCCCCCCTCAAGGGGGTGGGCTCTGAGCAAAATGTTTTTTTTTTTTTCAGGCTTTTGTTCTCTGGCGGTTTTTATGTTTGTTCACTTTTTTTGCTCTCACCTTGACCGCTTTTGGTGGTTTTCATAGTTTTAGAGGAAAACAAACCACACCCTGATCTCCCTCTCAGAGAGAAGCCTCAGTCTGGGTGCAGAGCCTAAATGAGTTCCCGCTTGGCCACTGGCAGGGCTGGTTCTAAATTGCAGACCCTGGGGATGCAGGATCTTTTGCTTGTACCCAAAGCCAAGGCAGTGGCGCTGTCTGGGAGCTCCCGACCACCAGAGAGGTTCCAAGCAGCAATCGCACACTGAAATTTTGCAGCTGGCCCGGGCTGGGAGTGCCTGGTCTTTCTGGGTCTAAGAGTGCCGGGCTTGCGCGCACCTCTTTCAGGGGTGGCTATGGGTCGCGCGCGCATCTCAGGCACTGAGAACAGGGCTCAGGTCCGAAAGCACCAGGTTGGGCGCTTTTGCACACCTCTGTCAGGGGAGAGTTTGGGGCGCGCGGCTTAAGCTCTGAAACAATGGCGTGGGTCAAAGAGTGCCGGCCAGGCCTTTGTAACTCTGTCAGGGGAGCATGAGGGACGTGCGCGAGTATCTCAGGCCTTGTAGCAGGGCTCCCACGTTCTGCCCACCTGTGTGGCTCCCATCCCCTCACAGGAGCCAGAACCCAGGCATTCTCTGGTGCGCTGGTGGCTTAGGGACCAAGACCTGGTTTCTCTTCTGCACTCTCTTTGCCTCAGCACCCGGAGAGGCTGTCCTGGGACCTGGGACTTAAGCCCCTGTCCCTAGCTGCCCCAATTCCCACAATTTCCCCCCGGGATCCTTTGCTCTTTTGGAGTGCTTTCAACCAGTCTCCAAGTTAATGCTGGTCCCCAGACGCAGTGTACTCTCGTTCCTATTGGGGTATTACTTTCCAAAAGGTCGCCTCTGGTGGTTCCCTCCCCCTTTTGTTTATCTTCTGATATCAGTCCCGTTCCCACTCCGCTTTACCTGCCCACTGGCATCTTCTGCCCCTGTAGATATTCAGACGTGTATAATTCTGATCTCAGGCTGATTTCATGGGTGAATGAGTTCCTTGGTACATAATCAGCTCACTTTGGGGTACATGGGTGATGAGTTCCTTGGTACGTAATCAGCTCACTTTGGGGTACAGGCTGAAAAGGCACCTCCTCCTACATCGCCGCCATCTTGTCCCCCTCTCAACATGATTCTTTATATGGAAAACCCAAAAGACTCCACCCCCAAACTACTAGAACTCCTACAACAATCCAGCAATGTGGCAGGATACAAAGTCAACGTACAGATATCAGTGGCTTTGTTATACACTAATAGTGAAAATACCGAAAGGAAAATTAGAGAATCGATTCTATTTACTATAGCACCAAGAACCATAAGATACCTGGGAATAAACCTAACCAAAGAGGTAAAGGATCTGTATTCGAGGAACTACAGGACACTCATGAAATAAATTGAAGAAGATACAAAAAAATGGAAGACCATTCCATGCTCTTGGATCAGAAGAATAAACATTGTTAAAATGTCTATACTGCCTAGAACAATCTATACTTTTAATGCTATTCCAATCAAAATTCCACCGGTATTCTTCAAAGACCTGGAGCAAATAATCCAAAAATTTGTATGGAATCAGAAGAGACCCCGAATGGCTAAGGAAATGTTGAAAAACAAAAATAAAACGGGGGCATCATGCTACCTGATTTCAAGCTTTACTACAAAGCTGTGATCACCAAGACAGCATGGTACTGGCATAAAAACAGACACATAGACCAGTGGAACAGAGTAGAGAGCCCAAATGTGGACCCTCAACTCTATGGTCAATTAATCTTCGACAAAACAGGAAAAAATATACAGTGGAAAAAAGACAGTCTCTTCAACAAATGGTGCTGGGAAAACTGGACAGCTATATGTAGAAGAATGAAACTCGACCATTCTCTTACACTGTACACAAAGATAAACTCAAAATGGATAAAAGACCTCAATGTGAGACAGGAATCCATCAAAATCCTAGAGGAGAACATAGGCAGTATTCTCTTCGATATCAGCCACAGCAACTTTTTTCAAGATATGTCTCCAAAGGCAAAGGAAACAAAAGCGAAAATGAACTTTTGGGACTTCATCCAAATCAAAAGTTTCTGCACAGCCAAGGAAACAGTCAAAAAAACAAAGAGGCAACCCACGGAATTGGATAAGATATTTGCAAATGACAGTAAAGACAAAAGGTTGATATCTAGGATCTATAAAGAACTCAAACTCAACACACACAGAAATAGACAATCTTTTCAAAAAATTGGCAGAAGATATGAATGGACCCTTCTCCATCAAATGGCTATCAGAGACATGAAAATATATTCATCATCACTAGCCATCAGGGAGATTCAAATTAAAACCACATTGAGATATCACCTTACACCAGTTAGAATGGCCAAAATTAGCAAGACAGGAAACAACATGTGTTGAAGGGGATGTGGAGAAAGGGGAACCCTCTTCCACTGTTGGTGAGAATGCAAGTTGGTGCAGCCTCTTTGGATAGTGGTGTGAAGATTCCTCAAGAAATTAAAAATACAACTTCCCTATGACCTTTCCAATTGCACTCCTGGGTATTTACCCCAAAGACACAGATGTCGTGAAAAGAAGGGCCATCTGTACCCCAATGTTTATAGCAGCAATGGCCACGGTCGCCATACTGTGGACAGAGCCAAGATGTCCTTCAACGGACAAATGGATAAGGAAGATGTGGTCCATATACACGATGGAGTATTATGCCTCCGTCAGAAAGGACGAATACCCAACTTTTGTAGCAACATGGATGGGACTGGAAGAGATGATGCTGAGTGAAATAAGTCAAGCAGAGACAGTCAATTATCATATGGTTTCACTTATTTGTGGAGCATAACAAATAGCTTGGAGGACATGGGGAGATAGAGAGGAGAAGGGAGCTGGTGGAAATTGGAAGGGGAGGTGAACTATGAGAGACTATGGACTCTGAAAAACAATCTGAGGGTTTTGAAGGGGCGGGGGGTGGGAGGTCGGGGTACCAGGTGGTGGGTATTATAGAGGGCACGTATTGCATGGAGCACTGGGTGTGGTGCCAAAATAATGAATACTGTTATGCTGAAAATAAAAAATAAATTTAAAAAATTTTTAATTCAAAAAAAAGGTATGTCTCTAAAGGCAATGGAAACAAAAGTGAAAATGAACTTTTGGGACTTCATCAAGATCAAAACAACCTGAGAGTTTTGAAGGAGCAGGGAATGGGAGGGTGGCGGTTCCAGGTGGTGGGTATTGGGGAGGGCACATATTGCATGGAGCACTAGGTGTGGTGCTAAAACAATGAATACTGTTACACTGAAGAGAAATAAAAAATAAAAATTAAAAAAATAAAGGATAAAAGCTATATGATTATTTCAAAAACTCAGAAAAATCATTTGACAAAATACAATATCCATTTATGATAAAAACCTTCCACAAAGTAAGTTTAGAGGGAATATATATATATATATATATATAATAAAATTTTTATATGAAACCCCACAGCAAACACCATACTCCATGAGGGAAAACTGAGGGCTTTTCTTCTATTGCCAGGAACAAGACAGCAATGTCTACCCTAACCACTTTCATTCAGCTTAGTACTGGAAGTCTTAGCTACAGCAAGGAGACAACAAAAAGACATAAAGGCATCTGAACTAGTAATGAAGTAATAAAATTTTGCTATTTGTACGTAACATGGTTCTATATATAGAAAACCCAAAAAAAACACCAAAAAATACTAGAACTGAGAAATTACCTCAGGAAAGTCACAAGATGCAAAATCCATGTGCAGAAATCCATTGCATTTCTATATACTAACAGTGAGGCATCAGAAAGAGAATTTAAGAAAATAATCTTACAATTTACAGTTGCACTAAGAACAATAAAATGCCTAGGAATAAACCTAACTAAAGAGGTAAAAAAAAAAAAAAACTACTCTGAAAACTGTAAAACACTGGAAGAAATTGAAAACAAAACAAAGAAATGAAAAGGTATTACATGCTCATGGGCTGAATAAACACTCTTAAAAAATATGCATGGAATGCAATCATATCAAAATGCCAAGAGTATTTTTCACAGAACTAAAAAAAAAATAAAATCCTAAAATTTATACAGAATGATAAAAGACCCTGAGTAGCTGAAAGAGTTTTGACAAAGAAAATGAAAGCTGGAATATCACAAATTTAGACTCTAAATTATATTCGTTAGATGTTGTAATAAAAACAGTATGCTACAGGTATGAAAAACTAGACATAGATTTACAGAACAAAATAGAAAAACCATAAGCACAATTTTATGGTCAATTATTCTTCAACAAAGCAAGAAATAATGCCCAATGGGTGAAAGAACATCTCTTCAACAATGCTGCTGGGAAAACTGGTCAGGTACATGAGAAAGAATGAACTGGACCACTTTCTCATCCCATACACAAAAATAAATTCAAAAGCAATTAGAGACCTAAATGTGAGGACTAAAACCATGAAGATCCTAAAAGAGAGCACAGGCAGTGATGTCTCTGACATCAGTTGTACCAACATTATTCTAGATCTGTATTGAGCAAGGGAAATAAAAACAAATCTAACCTATTGGGACTACCTCAAAATGAAAGACTTCTGCAAAGCAAAAGAAACAAACAATAAAAATTAAAGACAAACTGCAGAATCAGAAAAGATACATATATTTATTTTTATTATCTTTATGACATATCCAATGAAGGGTTGATTTCCAAAATATATTTAAAAATTGACACAGCTCAACTCCCAATAAACAAATAACTCCATTAAAAATTGGGAGGGGCACCTTGGTGGCTCAGAGGGCTAAGCCTCTGCCTTTGGCTCAGGTCATGATCTCAGGATCCTGGGATCAAGCTCTGCATTGGGATCTCTGCTCAGCGGGGAGCCCGCTACTCCCCACCCCCATTACCTGCCTCTCTGCCTATTGTGATCTCTCTGTCTGTCAAATAAATAAATAAAATCTTTTAAAACTGGGCACAAGACATGAACATATATTTCTGCAAAGAAGACATCCAAATTGCCAACAGACACATGAAAAAGTGCTCAGCATCACTCGGCATTAGGGAAATACAAATCAAAACCACAGTGAGATACCACCTCACACCAGTCAGAATGGCTAAAATTAACAAGTCAGGAAATGACAGGTGTTGGCAAGGAGGTGAAGAAAGGGGAACCCTCCTACACTGTTGGTGGGAATGCAAGCTGGTGCAGCCACTTTGGAAAACAGTATGGAGTTTTTTCAAAAAGTTTAAAATAGAGCTACCCTACAACCCAGCAATCACACTACTGGGTATTTGCCTTAAAGATATAAATGTAGTGATCCGAAGGGGCACGTACACAATAGCCAAACTCTGTAAAAAGTCCAGATGTCCATCAACAGATAAATAAAGAAGTTGTGGGGTATATGTACAATGGAATACTATGCAGCCATCAAAAGAAATTAAATCTTGCCATTTGCAATGACATGGATAAAACTGGAGGGTATTATGCTGAGAGAAATAAGTCAATCAGAGAAAAACAATTATTATATGATCTCTCTGATATGAGGAACTTGAGAGGAAGAGCAGTGGGTCATGGTGGATAGGGAAGGAAAAAATTAAACAAGACAGGATCGGGATGGAGACAAACCATGAGGCTCTTAATCTCACAAAACAAACTGAGGGTTGCCAGGGAGAGAGGGGTATAGATAGGATGGTTGGGTTATGGACATTGTGGAGGGTATGTGCTATGGTAAGTGCTGTGAAGTGTGTAAACCTGGTGATTCACAGACCTGTACCCATGGGGCAAATAATATATTATATGTTAATAAAAAACAAACAAACAAATGGCCTGAAGTCATAATAAACATTTTTCCAAAGAAGACATTTTATTGGTCCACAGACACATGAAAATATGCTCAACATCATCATCATCTGGGAGATTCAAATCAAACTATAAAAAGATTCCACCTCATCCCTGTCAGAATGGCTAAAATCAACAACACAACAAAAGAATAACTGTGAGCATGTGGAAAAGGAACACCCCTGCACTGTTGATGAGAATACAAATGGGTTAAGAAATTGTTGGAAACTGTATGGAAGATCCTCAAAAAGTTAAAAACAGTACTACCCTACAACCCAGTAACCACACTAACGGGTATTTACCCAAAGAATACAAGAACATTAATTGAAAGGGGTAAATACACATGTACAATTTCAGCAGCATTATTTACAACAGCCAGATTGTGGAAGCAGCCCAAGTGTCCATCTATACACAAGTAGATGAAGAAGACATTCTGTATATATTAATATATGAGCCACAGACACAAGCACTAACACAGATTACATAGGTAGCATGGAATATTAAACAACCATAAAAAAATAATGAGAGCTTGCCATTTGCAACAACATGGGTGGAGATGGAGTGCATTTTGCTAACTGAAATAAGCCAGTCAGTGAAAAGCAGATATCATAAGATCTGTATATTAACTATATTCGAATTGAAAAAAATAATAACAAAAAGTTAAATGGGGAATAAAAAGAAAGAGATGACTTTATTCTTAATTTTTTTGAGTATAGTCAAAACACAATTTTACACCACTTTTAGATGGAGAACTTGAGATTCCACAAATTTAAATTTCACTCTACCATGCTCAGCACAAATGCAGATACTATCAGTCACCATAGAGCAGTATTACAACATCAAAGACTATATTCCTTATGTTGTGCCTGTAATCAAAATGGGTGTTTTTATTACTATAGTGTGGGGCGCACCTATCTTAGGGGAATCATAGGACATCTCAGGAAGAAAGCTATAGAAAGGATATATAATATCTGGGTTTGTGTTAGGCGATTGTGCAAGGGTTTTAGGAAGTGGGGTTTGCTTTGGATTGCTGCTGTCTGCAAGCATGAGTCATTTCATGACCGACTGTCATAATAACTCTTAACACACAGGTCAACCATATCTGACCATGGCTAATGCAGGAATCAGTAACAATGCCACGGTCATTCATTTGTAGGAAAGGGAAATGCTCAGTAGTTTTGTGACTTGGGTGATTGTTCATGTTGTGTCTATGTCCAGACAGGATTGGGCAGGAACCATCTTTTCATCGTGGTCCATCACAGTCACAGAGATGCTGTTTCATGTTGATGGTATTAGTTTTCTATTACTGATATAATACTTACTACACCATCATTACCTTAAAAAAAAAATTCCTTACACTTCATGTGATCAGACGTCCGAAAGTGGTTTCACTGAGCTAAAATCTAGTCATGGTCAGGTTGCATTTCCTCTGGAAAATCTAGGAGACACTAGTTTCCTTGCCTTTTCACTTTTTAGATATCTCCTGTGCTTTGTGGCTAGTGCCCTCCTTCGCTGACTTTTGAAGTCAGCAACATTGAGCAGAAAACTCACACTGCCATTTCTCTGATTCCTTCAGTTTCCTGATCCCACTTTTAAAGACCCTCATGGGTCTCAATGGGTTCACATTTGTATCCCACATAATGTCTTATTTTAAAGTGAAGAGATTCATGGTACCTGACTGGCTCAGTGGGTTAAGCCTCTGCCTTTGGTTCAGGTTATGATCTCAGGGCATTGGGATAGAGCCCCGCATCGGGTCTCTGCTCAGCAGGGTGTGTGCTTCCTCCTTTCTCTCTGCCTGCCTCTCCACTTACTTGTGATCTATCTCTCTCTGTCAAATAAATAAATAAATAAAATCTTTAAAAAATAAAAAAATAAAGTGAAGGGATCAGCAACCTTAATTCTATCTGTAACCTGGACTTTGCTTTGCCGTATAAACCAACATATCCACAGTGTCCAGAGAATAGAACACAGACATATTTTTGCCCCATTTTATCATTTTTATGGTAACCATATGAGTTTCTGTGAATTTGTGTATATTTAATAGAAGAACACCAAGGCCAGCTCCAAGCAATACCAAGGCATTCTTATAACACCTGGTCAACTATGAATATTAGGGGCTGCTTATTTCAGGTGAACAATATTCTATTTATTTACCTAGAACATTTTTATAACACTTGATGGGGGATTTTGACAGGTAATCTATCTTACTGTTCTATTATAAATTTTTCACGTTGTTGTATCCATTTGTACACTTCAGTAAAATTAAAAATGTTACCACTTCAAAAAGTTTTTAAATTTATTATAGCTAATTAGTTAAAAAGTACATGTTTGCAATGATTGCAGTGACATATATGTTGCTGTTGAGTTATGTAATAGATGGTTTTTCCTTAGTCCTATTTATGTAGAATTGTGAAAATATACGTTTAGGCAGGATGTACATCACTGAGTAATTCCTCAGTAAAAATAACACTTTTGATAATTGTTAGTGCTGCTACTAATTTCGTTATTAGTTAATATTGCTGGTTTTATTTAATTAACTTATCTATAATCACTAGCCTTTGATTCATGTGTATATATATATACACAAACATATTCATGTGTGTATATATATATGAACATATATATACATGAACATATTCATGTATATATATATACATATTCATATATATACATACATTTCATGAATGTATGCATGTATATATATATATACACACACATGAATATGTTCGTGCATGTGTATATATATATACACATTATATATATATTCCATGTGTATATATATATACACGAATATGTATATATATATATATATATATATACACACATGAATATGTTCGTGTATATATTTTTTTCCTCTCATGTCACACTTCATTAACTGTACTTATCATTAAATATATATATAAAGATATAATTTTTAAAACCCTTTATATATTGGTTTGGAGAATACCACTAGAATTGGTGAATTTAATTTAATTAAGGTAATACTGCAAACTTATGTTTTGGCCATTATTAAACCATTGTAACTATCTCCAAGTTTTATGAAAGCATTTGTTGTCAGGTTCTTTTTTTTAATTTCCTTCCCTCATTACTATCTGTCAATCAGAAAGAAAAAAAATCTCTGCTTGAGCAAAAAAGAAGAAGAAGAAGAAGAAGAAGAAGAAGTAAGAAGGCATGCATTTGATATATTTAGTGCTCCCTTTTCAGTGTATAAATTAAACTCAATGAATAACACTATGGGAGAGATATTATTATTCCTCTTTTATAGATGATTATCATGCAGCTTAGAGTGCACATGAAACTTACCCTAAATCATATATCTATAAAGTTTCCTGAATATAAAGACAGAATTTGGTCTCCCCTTTTTTGGAAGATTTTTTGGGGAGAGTTTTCCAATTCACTTGGACCCCTATGTAATTACCAGATTTTCTTGACACTATGGTCATTACTAAAACAAGCTAGCAGGATTGAAGGCATTCCTGGGCAGTTTACATGTTACCTCGTTTAACATTATTATGTAGCAGATGTCACTTTCAAATTTGTCATATCCTGATTTGAGCATGATGTGAGTCAAACAGAACATTTCTTCAGGGATCAACTACCCTGAGATTTAAAGCAATCCACCTGGAGATGATAAACAGAGAAGGTGTTTGGTCATCTGTATTCATTTAAATGCCTTCCTACTGGCATTTCCAGATCCTGGAGCTCAGGACTCCTTAGGCTTTAGCCAGGTGACATGCACTTTATATTAGAACAAAGGCATTTTCTGAATTCCAAACAGTGATTTGGGTGTTGGAGTTGTGGATTATTGGAGCCATGGATCTCTATGGTGGATTCCCCTGAAGCAGGTGAGTTCCAGGACTCTGAGACTGGGTGCTAAAAACTTTAGGTCATGTTCTCCAGTGCTTTTCATTTTTTCCATGTAGTTCTATAATTTTAAGTTCCATGTAGTTCTATAATCCATGGGAAAGTATCCATAGAAAAACAGAGAAATTAAAATATGAGGGTTTCACTCGATAACACTGTCACTATTTTACTCTGCCAAAAATATTTTATTAATATTCAAAACATGGTCTTGCCTCTCAATTAACATAACATATAATAACATTCTGGCTGTTATATTGTGTTGCATAGTGATAATTTTAATACTTTGATGCTGTAACTTATTACACATCGTAGAGGAATGTGAAAAATCTTTTCTGCATATAGCATGCTTTTCATTTTCCTTCAGGTTATATTTTAGAATGATATCTGGAAGAATATATATCAGTGATCCCAAGAATATATATCAGTCCTTACTTAACATTTTCAAACTGAGATATAAAGACATTTTTTTATTACTTTTATCCCACAATTAAGTTTTACTATATTCTAACTGGTAATGCATGTTACAAAGAAAAATGTAAAACCAGCAGTAAAGATAACAAAATAATTATTTTGCTTAATCTGTGTTTCTTTAATTTCCTCCAAGTAAGTACATTATCTATGCTTATGTAAATCTGTATCAAATAATCAGGCACAGTATGCTGATGAATTTTTCAGTAAACTTGAACTTTGGTTCCTGCTCAACCCCCAGTTAGATGGATTATCTGATTTCATCAATTACCTCCTCTATTCATCAGTCTTTGCTAGGAAAAATTGTGTTTTTTAAGTACATGAATGCAATAATGGCTACTATTTACTGATACTTGCTAATTTCTAGTGATCATTAAGTACTCTCTGTTCACTATCTTATTTTATTCTTGCAGCAACCATGTAATGTAATTAATCACTCACCTTTATTTATTTTTATTCTTTTTTTTAAAGATTTTATTTATTTATTTGACAGACAGAGAGCACAAGTAGGCAGAGAGAGGAGGAAGCAGGCTCCCTGCAAGCAGAGAGCCCAATGTGGGGTTCGATACCAGGACCCTGAGATCATGAGGCTTAACCCACTGAGCCACCCAGGTGCCCCTGTATTTTTATTCATTTTTAAGGACTCACTTTTAAAACACAAATTTGAGACCCATATGATATAAGAATGTGCTTTACTTCACACGACTTGGCAATTGTTGGAATCCATCCCCAAAGTGTTCTCTGACTGAGGCATACGCCCATCACTTAACCTCCTCAATCCTGCCTCCTTGAATTGTGCATGACCTGGAACCTATGAGAGGGCACTATGTAAGCTTGAACTGTAGGGAGGATGGGAGTTCACATGTTCCCTTGGCTTAATAAACATTTCTAGTATTTTATATGTATTTTATATGGGTTTTAATACCCTCAAAAATTTATTTTAAAAATATTTGTTCTGAATTTCATGTTTGTAGTGAGGTTTATTTTGAGGAAAACTGAGCCTGGGAATGCATCCAACCAGAGAAATACAAAAATAAGTTCACTTTTTAAATCCATTTATCAGTTACAAGAAAGATAATCAGTTAGTATAGCCTGTGACTTTGAGAGTCTATTGTTTATTTTGTTTGTTAGTTTGTCAGTCTTCTCACCATCAAGGTAATAGTTGGGATTTAAAAAAAAAACTGAGAGAACTAACATGAACATCAGAATTAATTTCCAGAAACTGGGTTTGGGATTGATGGTACTTCATTGGTACCTGGTTTCTACCCTTGATTTTCCAGATACAAATCATCCTCTCATATCTCAGCTACTTCTTGTGTAATTCCAATATAATAGTGTCTATTTCTTATAGTTGCTGTTCTGTTGGATGGGACATTAGGTATTAAGGAGTTCTAATAGTCATTGGAATACTATTTTCTACAATTCTTTGCCATCTTTCTTATCACTGTGTTGGTCCATTTGTAGAAAGTCCATGAGAATCAGGGTCACTCCATTTTTTGTTTGTTTGTTTCATTTTGGTTTTGGAAGTACAAAGAATTTTATTGTCTGCAAATTTTGTCATATTCAACAACCAGGCAGTCAGTGAACAAACATTTTTTGCACACTTACTAGATTAAGAGTATTTAACCATTAAGTAAAAGGCCATAATAAAATACAGAAACTCAATATACTGTTCAGATAACAAATCTCAGTGGGGGGAACAAATATTTTGAAAGTATTGAGAGCTTTTATAAGATAGATAAGGTCATGTGTTTCTTACATTACTTTTACTATTTTATTTATCTTGCTACAATTGAATATATCCATGAATAATAACAATTACATTAAAATTATACAATAATCATAGAGAGAGCTGTTTTTGAGCACTTACTGTGATCCAAGAAAATTTACTAAAAAAATTAAATCTTATTTAATTCCAAAATATCATTGTCACATGAGAGAGAGAGAGAGAGTGAGGCAGAGGAAAGTTCAGAAGCTTGTACCAGCTCATTCAATAGTGTGGAAGGAAGCCAATACAATCCTCCTTTATAAGCATATGGGAAACCCTCACTTGTCCCAGTCTTCAGATTATAGATAGATAATTGAGATTAAAAAGATTAAGTAACTTGCCAAGGTCATACAAAATAAGGAGCAGTGTCAGAGACACCCACCGTTCCCTCATACCCCTGTGCTATTGACATTAAGTGAGGTTATGGGACTGTGTTGACTAAGGGGAACTGATAAAAAGGCACATCTCATTTCCAGACAGAAGATCCATAAGACCTGGAAACTATGTTTTAAAATGGCAGTGTCTCTCAGTGTAAGTAGTTTGGATTGTGAAGAAACCCAAGAGCTTGTTTGTTTATTTGTTTATTATGTTCAATTAGCCATCATATAGTACATCATTAGTTTTTTAATGTTTATGATATAATTGAAAAAAGAAGGGCCACATTAACACATTAACACCCAAAGTATTGGTCAATGAGGTACTTAGCATAGAACATACAGATGGGAATGGTGAAGCTTTGCTATTTCTGAGAAATCCACATTGAATTTGGATAGAAATGAAACCATGAACTAAAGGGATATTGGATTCTGTGTAATCATAGGTTTTATGCAAACAAAAAAATTAGAGAATGTGTCTTTTAAAACCCTTCTTCTTTTTTCTTAGTTTCATAGACAGAATTTAGTGATTCATCACTTGCATACAACACCCAGGCTCCTTACAAGTAGCCTCCTGAATGCACATCACTCTGTAATCCCACTCTCTTAACCATCCCCCTTCTATTTTAATGGGCAATAAAACAACACAGATGATTAGATATACTCTTGATTTGTAAATCTGCCTTGTATTTTAAACCTATGGACTTAAATACAATTGAATTAAATTGCTGATGGGAAATATCAAACATAAGTTTTTATCTTTTAATCTTTGTGCTTGCATTTAAAAATGTAAGACATTATTTTACATATCATACATTCCATGTCATAGTACAATTTTTAACATATATGTTGTATTAAAACAGATTAATTTCTAGGTCTTGTGTTTTTTGGTGCCATTGTAAATAAGATCTCACAGTTAGTGTGTAGAAATGCAACTGATTCCTTTGCATTGATTTTATATCCTACCCTGCTGCTGAATTCCTGTATAGTTCTAGCAATTTTTGTGTGGACTCTTTTGAGTTTTCACATAAAACCTCATTCAATATGCAAAGAGTGAGAGTTTGACTTCTTCTTTGACAATTTGTATGCTCTTTATTTCTTTTTGCTGTCTGACTGCTGAGGCTAAGACTTCTAGTACTATGTTGAATAACAGTGGTGAGAGTGGGCATCCCTGTCCTGCTCCTGACTTGAGGGGGGAGGTTCTCAGTTTTTCCTCCATGGATAATGATACTTTCTGTGGGCTTTTTGTACATAGCTTTTATGATGCTGTTGTATGCGCCCTCTATCCCCACATCGTGGAGGCTTTTAATAAAGAAAAGATGATGTAAATCAAGCAGAGAGAGTCAATTATCATATGGTTTCACTTATTTGTAGAGCATAACAAATAGCATGGAAGACAAGGGGAGTTAGAGAGGAGAAGGGAGTTGGGAGAATTTGGAAGGGGTGGTGAATCATGAGAGAAATTGGAAGGGGAGGTGAATCATGGACTCTGAAAAACAATCTGAGGGTTTTGGAGGGGCAGGGGGTAGGAGGTTGGGGGAACAAGGTGGTGGTATTAGAGAAGGCACGGATTGCATGGAGCACTGGGTGTGGTGCAAAAACAAGAAATACTGTTATGCTGAAAATAAAAAATAAAATAAAATAAAATAAATTTAAAAAAGAAAAGAATGAAAAAAAGGAAAAAAGAAACGATGTATTTTGTCAAATGTTTCATTTGTATTGATTGAGATTATCATATGGTTCTTGGCCTTTCTTTAATTAATGTGATGTAGCAGACTGACTTGTAAATATTGAACCACTCTTGTAGCCCAGGAATAAATCTCACTTGGTTTTGGTGCATAATCTTTTTAACGTCCTGTTAGAGCCTATTGGCTAGTATCTCAGTGAGAATTTTGGCATTCATGTTCATCAAGAATATTTGTCTTTAATTTTCCTTCTTGATGTAGTCTCTATTTCATTTTGGGATCAAGATAATGTGACCTCATAGCGTGAGTTTGGAACTTTTTCTTCCATATATGTTTTTTGAATCTTTTTCAGAAGACTTAAATTAGTAGAATCTTACTGGGAAGCCATGTGGCCTTGGACTCTTGTTTGTTTGGAGATTTTTGATTAGTGCTTCAATTTCTTTACTGGTTTTGATTCTGTTTTGAGTCCAGTTTTCTATTTCTTTCTACTTAATTTTTGGTTGTTTATATGTTTTTAGGAATGCATACATTTCTTCTCAATTGCCTAATTTGTTGACATAAATTTTCTCATAATATGTTCTTATAATTGTTTGTATTTCCTTCATGTTGGTTGTGATCTCTCTGAACATAAGATGTTCACAGTGAGTTTGCAAAAGTAACCCAAAAATTTAAGATTAAAAGGATTTCTGCTCAGTATCATTAATAAACTTGAAATTTAAATAAAATCAATTTTTACTTTTCTGTGTTTGACTGTAATTATTGACATTAAAAATAACTAATTATATCACATTGAAGAACTGAAAAAAAAAACAAAGTTTCTGAGAGTGAAAAATATGGGATTTGGTTATCTAAGACCCCCAAAACAATACATTTATATGATTTACTAGAGAAAGTATTGCCATGTGCATAAGGCCATAAATAATATTAATAAAAAATTTTAAAAATTGTAAGTATTCATAAATATGGTATGCTATATGTAATTTTTAATAAACTGAAGCAGTAGCTAATAACTTACTAAATTATATATATTCAATTATATGTATATTTTTTAAAATAATGAGAGTGATTAGCTTTATTATTTCTTATTTATAGGTGTTTTGGTGCACAAGTCATCTATACCATTTAATGGTATAATGGGTAGTAGTCATATATGTTAGACACTTTAAACAATGCTAATATTTAAAAAATATATTGTGCAAAAATAATATTTGCACTTTTACCAACTAATTTACATAAACACTAAATAAGGACTTATTAGCCTATAGATTGTTAATAAATCCCATACCTAATCATCTTGGTAATCATAATCTTTGAAAGAGTAAATTTGTAAGGAAAACACAAATATCACATAAATATAAAAGAGACAGTCATTTGCATATACATCTAATTCTACTATAATAGATGCTTACAGATAAAAAAAATTCAAGTTCAAGGCTTTAGGGAAAAGATAATTAATCCTTAAAGTTAAAGAAGATACTTCATATTTTATTTGCAAGTGATGTGGTACTTCAAAGTTATTTTGGGCAAAAATTTATTTGAGCATGTATTAATAAACTATTTAGATAAATAACAATTACCCAGTTAATTAAAACATAATCAATTTGCTAATTAATAATTTTATGAGTTAATAAATTAATATATCTCCTATCTTGGGACACCTGGATGACTCAGTCATTAAGCTTCTGCCTTCCGCTCAGGTCATGATCCCAGGGTCCTGGAATTGAGCCCCACATCAGGCTCCCTGCTCAGTGGAGATCCTCCTTCTTCCTCCCTCACTCTTCCTGCATGTGTTCCCTGTCTCTATCTCTCTCTGTCAAATAAATAAATAAAATCTTTAAAAATTAGATATATTCTTTATTTAAGGATGTGTGATTACTGGTAACAAAGTGCCTAAGACTGCGAGTTAAAACTTTTTTTTAATGTTCCTTAGGGTTATATTCATTTATGAAATTGACTTTTATAATGCACACATTTAATTAAGCTCAAAATTTTGTGAATACATATTAGATCTAAAAATTAGCCATTACAAGGCCTCTAAACTCAGACAAATTCCCTGTAATCACAAGTACCTCCAGGATAACATGGCCAATATGGTGGCAGGTGTTCTGAAGCAAAATCTGTGGTAGCCAGGAGTCTGGCATACTGAAATCATGTGATGAAAACACATGGAAAACAGAGAAATATGGCTATTTGGTGTCCCTCACCTGCAATCTGAACTACAGTAATTTTACATTTAGTTTTGCATATTTTTATATTAAAACAATTCCTCATGGCATTGAAGGAAACCTTGAGAAACTAATTTAAGCATATGGGGAACATAGAAAATTCATACTTAAAGGATATATCACATCAATATTGACTAAAACTATGTTTTAAATATTGGCAAAGCTATGATGTTGTCTCAACACAGAGGTACTAACACTTTAGACAACTGAAATTTCATATTATTTCCTAACAGCATGAGTAAATTATATGTGGCACACTAACAAGATATACCAATACAATATAGAAATGTAATCTGTACTGTAATATGCTTCACACACAATTTTCTTTGGATTAAAAAGTACTGTGTAATAACAGCAGAGATGTATGTTAGGATGGTAAGGCCAACATCTTACTGCAAAGTGAAAGACTAAAGATGAAATTATTCCTCCAAGTGTGTGTGTGTGTGTGTCTCTCTCTCTCTCTCTTTTATGTCATTTGACCACCTCTTCTTAAGTAAATGCCTAACCTTCCTTTCAAGCAACTCATTCTTTATCATTCCTTGTCTTGCAGGCATGACTGCAGCCATGGAGGATTTAAATGACACCACAGAAATGTTCATTCTCTTAGGGCTCTTTAACCACACTCAGACCCATGTGTTCCTCTTCTCCATGGTGCTCATGATCTTCCTCATCTCCCTGTTGGGCAATGCCCTCATGATCGTGCTCATCCATGAGGACCCTCAGCTTCATACGCCCATGTACTTTTTGCTTAGCCAGCTCTCCCTCATGGACATGATGCTGGTCTCCACCATAGTCCCCAAAATGGCAACCAACTACCTGATGGACACCAGGACCATCTCTCCTGCTGGCTGTGGAGCCCAGATCTTCCTGTTTGTCACTCTGGGAGGGGGTGAATGCTTCCTCTTAGCGGCCATGGCTTATGACCGCTATGTGGCCATCTGTCACCCGCTGCGCTACCCCATCCTCATGAATCAGAAGCTCTGCTTCCAAATGACCGCAGGCTCCTGGCTTTTGGGAGGGGTGGATGGGCTGATGCAGGCTGGGACCACTCTGAGCTTTCCTTACTGCCATTCTCGGGAAATAAACCACTTCTTCTGTGAGGCACCCTCACTTGTGCGCCTTGCTTGTGCTGACAGTACATTTTTTGAATTTCTCATGTATGTGTGCTGCATCCTGATGCTCCTGATCCCTCTGTCTCTCATTCTGGCCTCCTACAGTCTCATCTTGACTGCTGTCCTTCACATGAAGTCTACAGCTGCTCAGAAGAAAGCTTTTGCCACCTGCTCCTCTCACCTGGCTGTTGTGGGGCTCTTCTATGGAGCCATAATATTCATCTACATGAGGCCCAAATCCTACCATTCAGTGGCCCGTGACAAGGTGGTCTCTGCTTTCTACACCATTTTCACACCTGTGTTGAACCCCCTTATATACAGTGTGAGGAATAAAGACGTCAAGGAGGCTTTGAGAAAGTGGATAGAGAAACATTTTCTGGGACATCTACGGTGAGAGTGATTTGACAAACTGGGAGCAACCAAACTGGGCCCACCATGAAATTTCTCATATCCATATATTTTGCTCTCATTTGGCAAGTTTTCACTGTTAAAAAAAACTGTTTCTTTTATATTTGGTAAATTAAAATTTACATTTGTCCTGCTTTCGTACATCATTATGTATTTTTGTTCTGGGCTTTGGATCTCAGCAATACTAGTAAATGATTGAGGCATTCTAAGTAAAAGATAAGATAAACATTGATAAAATAAAGGAGATTTTCAACTTTTAATGTCCTTGGGCTCTGCTCATGGGATCTCAAGGAAGCCAAACTTTAACAATTACCAGAGTCAGCAAATTCAATTTCTAACCTGGACAGTGATTGCACATTTGATTGTTTTATAAATAACCTAAAAGAAAGCATTCCAAGCATAAAGTTAAGGGTAGAACCTCCATGGTTCTCTATGGGACTGAAGTCATATAGTCCTGCTGATAAACTAAGTCTTAATTATGGTCCTAAGATTAAAAAAGTTCAATATCTTTCTGAAATAGCTTTCATCTAATTTGTAGTATTTTATGTTGTTAGTGAAGACTGTATCCCAAGCAGCTGCCCTAACTTGGGCTGGAAAAACAGAAATGAAAACAGAACAATAACAACAACAACAACAACCAAGAAAAAAAAAGGAAAAAAAAACCACTTTCTTTTAGAGATTCTAAAAGGTTTATTCATTTTGTGTTGATAACACCAACTCTGTGTGTGTGTGTGTGTCTGTGCGCAATTTTGAGGATAATTTACTTATAGAATGAATAATTAATTTAAACAAAAACAATGTATATTTTACCTTATTGAAATTTCAATAAAATAAATTTCAAATATATACATAATTAAATGAATATTAAAAAATAGAAATCTTGTAAGAACTCTTATCAAAATCTTTATTAGAAGAGGATTTGGGGTGGATATATGGGAGTTAAAAAATCATTATGTACGGGGTAATCAGGTTGAACTGCATATATGTAAATATCTTTTTATTATAGTCCTCACTGGCTGGCTCAGTCAGTAAAGCATATGACTCTTGATCACAATATCAAGAATTTAAGAACCATGTTGGGTATAGAGCTTTCTTAAAAAATATAAACAAGATCATGAAGAGTAGAAGTGAACATCTCTATCAAAAAAGTAACATTAATTAAAAAATAATTCACACATGGTAGAATTAACCATATGAATAAACATAGACAATTTATTCATAATAGTAACTAAGAACAAAAATCCATTTTTCACATGTTAAAATAAATATCTATATTATATTGACTTATATAGATAAAAATAAACTTTGATCACACTGAAAGCCTTAGGGCTTAAAATTTCACCTTCTTTTCTGGTTAACAAAAGTAAGTAAAATTAAGGACCTGGGAAAAGTCAAGTAGTCTTTCTGCAACATTCAACGTGAAAGTTTCAGGATAATAAATTTTCAAAAAAAAATTAAATAACAATGTCCTCTAACGTGCATATTTTCATTTTAAGGAAAAGGCACTTTAAAAATGAAGGAAATCAAACTGAAATGGTCTCTTTCCAAAATTCTTAAAATCTGAATTTTAACATCTGAATGAACTAGTGAGTCTCATTTATGTAACTATTTCAACACATCAACAAAAGAACATATCAAGATATATTTGAGGGTTAAAAAAATACTGTTCCATAGTTTTTATACTTATAAGATTTTTTTTTCATTTACTTATTTTCAGAATAACAGTATCATTATTTTTTCACCACACCCAGTGCTCCATGCAATCTGTGCCCTCTATAATACCCACCACCTGGTACACCAACCTCCCACCACCCCCCGCCACTTCAAACCCCTCAGATTGTTTGCCAGAGTCCATAGTCTCTCATGATTCACCTCCCCTTCCAATTTACCCCAACCCCCTTCTCTCTAACTCCCCATGTCCTCCATGCTTTTTGTTATGCTCCACAAATAAGTGAAACCATATGATAATTGACTCTCTCTGCTTGACTTATTTCACTCAGCATAATCTCTTCCAGTCCCATCCATGTTGCTACAAAAGTTGGGTATTCGTCAGTTCTGATGGAGGCATAATACTCCATTGTGTACATGGACAACATCGTCCTTATCCATTCGTCCGTTGAAGGGCATCTTGGTTCTTTCCACAGTTTGGCGACCGTGGCCATTGCTGCTATAAACATTGGGGTAGAGATGGCCCTTCTTTTCACGACATATGTATCTTTGGGGTAAATAACCAGGAGTGCAATGGCAGGGTGATAGGGAAGTTCTATTTTTAATTTCTTGAGGAATCTCCACACTGTTCTCCAAAGACGCTGCACCAACTTGCATTTCCACCAACACTGCAAGAGGTTTCCACTTTCTCCACATCCTCTCCAACACATGTTGTTTCCTGTTTTGTTAATTTTGGCCATTATAACTGGTGTAAGGTGATATCTCAATGCAGTTTTAATTTGAATCTCCCTGAGGGCTAGTGATGATGAACATTATTTCATGTGTCTGATAGTCATTTGTATGTCTTTATTGGAGAAGTGTCTGTTCATATCTTCTGCCCATTTTTTGATATGATTGTCTGTTTTTGTGTGTGTTGAGTTTGAGGAGTTCATTCTAGATCCTGGATATCAACCTTTTGTCTGTACTGTCATTTGCAAATATCTTCTCCCATTCCGTGGGTTGCCTCGTTGTTTCCTTGACTGTTTCCTTGGCTGTGCAGAAGCTTTTGATTTTGATGAAGTCCCAAAAGTTCATCTTCACTTTTGTTTAATTTGCCTTTGGAAACATATCTTGAAAGAAGTTGCTGTGGCTGATATCGAAGAGATTACTGCCTATGTTCTCCTCTAGGATTCTGATGGATTCCTGTCTCACATTGAGGTCTTTTATCCATTTTGAGGTTATCTTTGAATATTGTGTAAGAGAATGGTCGAGTTTCATTCTTCTACATAGAGCTGCCCAGTTTTCCCAGCGACATTTATTGAAGAGACTGTCTTTTTTCCACTCTATATTTTTTCCTGTTTTGTTGAAGATTATTTAGCCATAGAGTTGAGGGTCCATATCTGTGCTCTCTACTCTTTTCCACAGGTCTATGTGTCTGTTTTTATGCCAGTACCATGCTGTCTTGGTGATCACAGCTTTGTAGTAAAGCTTGAAATCATGTCGCATAATGGCCCCCGTTTTATTTTTGTTTTTCAACATTTCCTTAGCAATTCGGGGTCCCTTCTGATTCCATACAAATTTTTGGATTATTTGCTCCAGCTCTTTGAAGAATGCTGGTGGCATTTTGTTCGGAATGGCATTAAAAGTATAGATTGCTCTAGGCAGTATAGACATTTTAACAATGTTTATTCTTCCCATCCAAGAGCATGGAATGGTCTTCCATCTTTTTGTGTCTTCTTCAATTTCTTTCATGAGTGTTCTGTAGTTCCTTGAGTACAGATCCTTTACCTCTTTGGTTAGGTTTATTCCCAGGTATCTTATGGTTCTTGGTGCTATAGAAAATGGAATCGATTCTCTAATTTCCCTTTCTGTATTTTCATTGTTAGTGTATAAGAAAGCCACTGATTTCTGTACATTGATTTTGTATCCTGCCATGTTGCTGAATAGCTGTGTGCGTTCAAGTAGTTTGGGGGTGGAGTCTTTGGATTTTCCATACAAAGAATCATGTCATCTGCAAAGAGAGAGAGATTGACTTCTTCATTACCAATTTGGATACCTTTTACTTCCCTTTGTTGTCTGATTGCTGTTGCTAGGACTTCTTTTTTTTTAATTAATTTATTTATTTTCAGAAAAACAGTATTCATTATTTTGTCACCACGTCCAGTGCTCCATGCAATCCGTGCCCTCTATAATACCCACCACCTGGTACCCCAACCTCCCACACCCCCACCACTTCAAACCCCTCAGATTGTTTTTCAGAGTCCATAGTCTCTCATGGTTCACCTCCCCTTCCAATTTACCCCAACTCCCTTCTCCTCTCTAACACCCCTTGTCCTCCATGATATTTGTTATGCTCCATAAATAAGTGAAACCACATGATAATTGACTCTCTCTGCTTGGCTAATTTCACTCCGCATAATCTCCTCCAGTCCCATCCATGTTGCTACAAAAGTTGAGTATTCATCCTTTCTGATGGAGGCATAATACTCCATAGTGTATATAGACCACATCTTCCTTATCCATTCGTCCATTGAAGGGCATCTTGGTTCTTTCCATAGGTTGGCAACCGTGGCCATTGCTGCTATAAACAGTGGGGTACAGATGGCCCTTCTTTTCACGACATCTATATCTTTAGGGTAATACTCAGAAGTGCAATTGCAGGGTCATAGGGAAGTTCTATTTTAATTTCTTAAGGAATCTCCACACTGTTCTCCAAAGAGGCTGCACCAACTTGCATTCCCAGTAACAGTATAGGAGAGTTCCCCATTCTCCACATCCCCTCCAACACATGTTGTTTCAGGTCTTGCTAATTTTGGCCATTCTAACTGGTGTAAGGTGATACCTCAATGTGGTTTTAATTTGAATCTCCCTGAGGGCTAGTGATGATGAACATTTTTTCATGTGTCTGATAGCCATTTGTATGTCTTGATTGGAAAAGTGTCTGTCCAGTCCATATTTTCTGCCCATTTTTTTTATATGATTGCCTGTTTCATGTGTGTTCAGTCTGAAGAGTTCATTATAGATCCTGGATATCAGCCTTTTGTCTATACTGTCATTTGCAAATAACTTCTCCCATTCCGTGGGTTGCCTCTTTGTTTTCTTGACTGTTTACTTTGCTGTGCAGAAGATTTTGATTTTGATGAACTCCCAAAAGTTTATTTTCGCTTTTGTTTCCTTTGCCTTTGGAGACATATCTTGAAAAAAGTTGCTGTGGCTGATATCAAAGAGATTACTGTCTAAGTTCTCCTCTAGGATTCTGATGGTTTCCTGTCTCACACTGAGGTATTTTATCCATTTTGAGTTTATCTTTGTGTACGGTGTATGAGAATGGTTAAGTATCATTCCTCTACATATAGCTGTCCAGTTTTCCCAGCACCATTTGTTGAAGAGACTGTCTTTTTTCCACTGTATATTTTTTCCTGTTTTGTTGAAGATTAATTGACCATAGAGTTGACATAGAGTTGAGGGTCCATATCTGGGCTCTCTACTCTGTTACACTGGCCTTATGTGTCTGTTTTTATGCCAAGTACCATGCTGTCTTGGTGATCACAAGCTTTGTAAGTAAAGCTTGAAATCAGGTAACGTGATGCCCCCAGCTTTATTTTTGTTCTTCAACATTTCCTTAGCGATTCGGGGTCTCTTCTGATTCCATACAAATTTCTAGGATTATTTGCTCCAGCTCTTTGAAGAATACTGGTGGAATTTTGATCAGAATAGCATTAAAAGTATAGATTGCTCTAGGCAGTATAGACATTTTAACAATGTTTATTCTTCCAATGCAAGAGCATGGAATGGTCTTCCATCTTTTTGTGTCTTCTTCAATTTCCTTCATGAGTGTTTTCTCATTCCTCGAATACAGATCCTTTACCTCTTTGGTTAGGTATATTCCCAGGTATCTTATGGTTCTTGGTGCTATAGTAAATGGAATCGATTCTCTAATTTCCCTTTCTGTATTTTCATTGTTAATGTATAAGAAAGCCACTGATTTTGCACATTGACTTTGTATCCTGCCACGTTGCTGAATTGCTATATGAGTTCTAGTAGATTAGGGATGGAGTCTTTTGGGTTTTCCATATGAAGAATCATGTCATCTGAGAATAGAGAGAGTTTGACTTCTTCATTACCAATTTGGATACCTTTTATTTCTCTTTGTTGTCTGATGGCTGTTGCTAGGACTTCTAATATTATGTTGAACAAGAGTGGTGAGAGTGGGCATCCTTGTCGTGTTCCCGATCTCAATGGGAAGGACGCAAGCTTTTTCCATTGAGGATGATATTTGCTCTGGGTCTTGCATAGATAGATTTGATGAAGATCAGGAATGTTCCCTCTATCCCTATACTTTGAAGTGTTTTAATCAGGAACGGATGCTGGATTTTGTCAAATGCTTTTTCTGCATCCATTGAGAGGACCATATGGTTCTTCTCTCTTCTCTTATTAATTTGTTCTATCACATTGATTGATTTGAGAATGTTGAACCATCCTTATAGCCCCCGGATGAATCCCACCTGGTCATGGTGGATAATCTTTTTAATGTGCTGTTAGATCCTGTAGGCTAGGATCTTGGTGAGAATCTTAGCGTCCATATTCATCAGTGATATTGGTCTGAAATTCTCCTTTTTGGTAGGGTCTTTGCCTGGTTTGGGGATCAGGGTAATGTTGGCTTCATAGAAAGAGTCAGGAAGTTTTCCTTCTGCTTCAATTTTTTGAAACAGCATCGTGAGATAGGTGTTATTTCTTCTTTGAAAGTTTGGAAGAATTCTCCAGTGAATCCATCAGGTCCTGGGCTCTTGTTTTTTGGGAGGTTTTTGATCACCGCTTCAATCTCGTTACTAAATATTGGTCTATTCAGGTTGTCAATTTCTTCCTGATTCAATTTTAGGAGTTTGTAGTTTTCCAGGAATGCATCCATTTCATCTAGGTTGCTTAGCTTATTGGCATATAACTGTTGATAATAACTTCTGATGATTGTTTCTACTTCCTTGGTGTTCATTGTGATATCTCCCTTTCATTCATAATTTTATGTATTTGAGCTTTCTCTCTTTTCTTTTGGATTAGTGTCGTCAATGGTTTATCAATCTTATTGATTCTTTCAAAAAAACAGCTTCTACTTTCATTGATACGTTCTACTGTTTCTCTGGTTTCTACCTCATCGATCTCAACTCTAATCTTGATGATTTCCCTTCTTATGTGTGGAGTTGCTTTGATTTGTTGTTGATTCTCCAGTTCTTTCAGGTGTACAGACAGCTGCTGTGTTCTGGATTTTTCAATTTTTCTGAGGGAGGCTTGGATGGCTATGTATTTCCCCCTTAGGACCTCCTTTGCTGTATCCCATAGGTTTTGGACCGAAGTGTCTTCATTCTCATTGGTTTCCATGAATTGTTTCAGTTCTTCTTTGATCTCCTGGTTGATCCAAGCATTCTTAAGCAAGGTGGTCTTTAGCTTCCAGGTGTTTGAGTTCCTTGTGAACTTTTCCTTGTGATTGAGCTCCAGTTTCAAAGCATTGTGATCTGAGAATATGCAGGGAATAATCTCAGTCTTTTGGTATCAGTTGAGTCCTGATTTGTGACCCAGTATGTGGTCTATTCTGGAGAAGGTTCCATGTGCACTTGAGAAGAATGAGTATTCTGTTGTTTTAGGGTGGAATGTTCTGCATATATCTACCAGGTCCATCTGGTCCAATGTGTCATTCAATGCTCTTTTTTCTTTATTGATTTTCTGCTTCGATGATCTGTCCTTTTCTGAGAGAGGCATGTTAAGTTCTCCAATGATTAGTGTATTCATATCAATATGATTATTTATCTTGATTAACAGTTTTCTTATGTAATTGGCTGCTCCCATATTGGGGGCATATATATTTACAGTTGTTAGATCATCTTGGTGGATAGTCCCTTTAAGAATGATGTAGTGTCCTTCTGGATCTCTTTTTTGACTACAGTCTTTAGTTTAAAATCTAATTTGTCTGTTATGAGAATCTCTACCCCAGCCGTTTTTTGAGGCCCATTGGCATTAAAGATGCTTCTCCATCCCTTCACTTTAGTCTGCGTGTATCTTTAGGTTCAAAATGGGTCTCTTGTAGACAACATATGGATGGGTCCTGTTGTTTTATCCAGTCTGTAACCCTGTGTCGTTTTATGGGCGCATTTAGGCCATTCACATTGAGGGTGATTATTGATAGATACGTTTTTATTGACATCGTGTTACGTTTGAAGTCTTTCTTTCTGTAGACTGTCTCTATATTTCTGTTTAATGCTATTCTTGGGTTTTTTCATCCTTTAAAGAAGCCCCCTTAATATTTCCTGCAGTATCAGGTTGGTCGTTGCATAGTCTTTTAAGCCTTGCCAGTGCTGGAAACTCTTTATCTCTCCACCCATTCTGAATGTCAGTCTTGCTGGATAAGGTATTCTTGGCTGCATGTTCTTCTTATTCAGTGCCCTGAATATATCTTGCCAGCCCTTTCTGGCTTGCCAGGTCTCTGTGGACAGGTCTGACGTTATTCTGATGGGCTTTCCTCTGTATGTAAGGATCTTCTTTGTCCTAGCTGCTTTCAAGAGGTTCTGCCTACAATTATAATTCTTCATTCTTACTATTAGATGTCTCGAGGACTTTTGAGAATCTGTATTCTTGGGGGGGAAACCTTTCGGCCTCTAGTACATAAACGCTGGTTCCATTCACGAGATTGGGAAAATTTTCATGAAGAACTTGTTCTACTATATCTTCTAGACTTCTTTCTTTCTCTTCCCTTTCAGGGATTCCAATAATTCTGACCTTGGAACCTTTCATGGCATCATTTATTTCCCTGATTCTGTTTTCGTGGCTTCTAAGCTGTTTGTTCCAGGCTTCCTCCTGATCCTTTCTCTCTATCTGTTTGTCCTCCAGATCACTAATTCTATCTTCTGTCTCAGTTACTCCAGCATTGAGAGAATTTAGATGAGATTGGAACTCCTTGAGAGCATTGTGAAACCCATCCCTGGTAGCTTTCAGCTCTTCCCTAATATTGAAAACATGATCACTGGTCATTTTCAGTTTGGCCCTAATCAATTCCGTTTGGTCACCCATGGCTTTCTCCAACCTAGCTACTGCTTGGATAATTGTTAGCCTGAATTCTCTTTCCAACATATTGTCTATGTTGATAGCCATTAGCTCTGTTGCAGAAGGTCCATCCTCTGTATTTTTCTTCTCTTGGGCATTCCTCCTCCTAGTCATTTTGGTGAGAGATGGCTGAATGGGTATAGCTGGGTGTATCGACTGTGGTGCATTCCAGGTGCACCCTGGAATGCTTCTGAGCAATCAGGGCTCCCCACTCAAATGAGAGGAAAAAGAAAAGGACAAGAAAAAAAAGAGAGAGGGAGAGAGACAGGAAAGAAAGGTGAGATAAAAGAGAAGGTTTAGCCCAAATGGGCCCCAAGGTACGATTTATGAAGTATACAAACAGACACAGACAAACAAAATTACTGATAAAAGTATATGACAAGAGAATATATATATATATATATATGCAAATAAAAGAAGAACCTCCTCAAAAAGAACCCTGAGTGTAAACAAACACAAAAACACAGAAATACTGGTGGAAGAAAAAGGTGGGAGAGTGGTTGTAAATTCTCAGTGTGGGTGAGAAAGGTTGTTTTGATTCTTTGGATGTATCTTGATATCTTTGTTAAAGGACTCAACTTTCCTAAGATAAGAGGGGATTAGGAATTGCTTTACCTATAGGGGTGGCATTGATTGGGGAAAGGGGATTACCTTGAAGTTTAACTCTATATGAATATTAGAAAATAAAAATTTAAAAAAGGAATAAACTAAAGTAAATTTTTAAAAAATAAAGAAATTTAAAAAATAGAAATGCAAAAGGAAAACACAGGTGTATGTATCAAAACTTCAGGTTAGAAGGTTATTATGGAATTTGATGTACTGGACATCTCACTGTGACGGTAAATAGGTTAAAAAAAATCTATATAATAATAAAAAATTAACTATGTAAAAAAATGAGCCAGAATAGTGGGATTGAATTAATAATAAAAATTGTCCTATGAAGTAGTGGTGGTTGTTCTCTTGTCTTTTTTTTTTTTTTTTTCCTTTCCCGGTTGGTTTTCTGGGAGAGGGGTCTGCCATGTGGGTTTTCAGTCCCTGAAGTTCTCTCAGCTAAGTCCTCCTGCCCCCCTCAAGGGGGTGGGCTCTGAGGAAACTGATTTTTTCAGGCTTTTGTTCTCTGGAGGTTTTTATATTTGTTCTCTTTTGTTTTTCTCTCTCGCCTTGACCGCTTTTGATGGTTTTTTTAGGTTTAGAGGAAAGCAAACTGCACCCTGACCTCCCTCTCAGAGAGAAGCCTCAGTCTGGCTGCAGAGCCCATATAAATCCCCCCTTGGCCGCTGGCAGAGCAGGTTCCCAGTCGCGGTCCCTGGGGACTCAGGATTTTTTGCTTGTACCCAAAACCACAGCAGCGGCGCTGTCTGGGCAGCTCCAGACTGCCAGAGAGGTTCTAAGCAGTGACCGCACACCGAGATTTTCCCGCTGGCCTGGGCTGGGAGTGCCTGGTCTTTCTGGTCCGAGAGCACCCAGCTGGCATTTGTGTGCACCTCTCTCAGGACTCCTATGGCACAGCAGGGCACTTGCGTGGGGACTGCAAAAAGGCTGTGCTTCTGTTGGCTGGTGAGGTTCCCATCCCTCAAGGGAGCCGGGTGCCAAGCACTCTCGGGCGCACTGGTGGTTCAGGGACCAAGACCTGGTTTCTCTGCCACACTCTCTCTGGCTCTGAGCCAGGGGTGGCTGTCCTGGGTCTGGGGACTTAAGCCCTAACCCTAACACCCCGATTCCCGCAATTTACCCCCTGGTGATCCTTTGCTCTTTTTGAGTGCTTTCTACCAGACTCCCGAGTTAATGCTGGTCCCCGGGTGCAGGGCATTCTTGTATTGGGATATTACTTTCCCATGGGTCGCCTCTGGTGGCTCCCTCCCCCTTTTGTTTATCCTCCTATATCAGTCCGAACTTCCCACTCTGCTTTACCTGCCCACTGGAGTCTTCTGCTCCAGTAGAGATCCAGACGTGTATAATTCTGATCTCAGGCTGATTTTGTGGGTGATTGGAGATCTTTGGAAGGTAATCACCTCACTTTAGGGTGCAGGTTGAATGGGCGCCTCCTCCTATTTCCCCGCCATCTTGTCTCTCCAGTATTGAGTATTCTTGAATGTTGATATATTTCACTAGGAAAGCCATCTATTCCTGAACTTTTGTTTACTGGGAGGTTTTTGATTCTAATCCAATCTTCTTATTAGTAATATGCATATTCAGATTTTATTTCTTCATGATTCAATCTGGGAAGATTGGAAATTTCTATGGATTCATCTTTCTAGGTTGTCTATTTTATTGTCTGTAATTTTTCTTAGTGGTCTCCCATGAAATTTTGTATTTCTGTGGTATCACATGTGCCTTGTTTTGCATTCCTGATGTTACTTATTTGGATGCTTTTATTCTTAGTCTAGGTAAAGGTTTGTTAATTTTGTTTACATTATGAAGCAACTAGTTATTAGTGATTTTTTTTTTGTATTTTCTCTATTTTTAAAAAATATTTTAATTTTAAGTAATCTTTACACCCAACATAGAGCTAAAAGTCACAACCTTGACATGAAAAAATACATATTCCACAGACTTAGCCAGACAGTTGTCCCTCTATTTTTTATTATCTTATTGTATTTATTTCCATCCAGATCTTCATTACTTATTTCCTTCTATTACTCATTCCTTCATTATTCTTCTAGTTTATTTAGTTTTAAATTTATATGAACTTTATAAATTAAAAAACACATACATTTTATACTATTATATAAAATATATAATTTTATATATAAATATAAAATATGTGTGTATATATATCATTGTTGTTGGTTTTTAAATAATTTTTATTGTGTAATGTTACTCACCATAAAATTTATCATTAGTTTTTGATGTGGTGTTCCAAGATTCAATTTTATGTCATTGTGTTTTTGAACCAAGTTTGAATTATTATTAAATTCCCTGTTAGAACCACTTTTATTGTACCCCATAAATTTTGATATGCCAGCTTTTCTGTTTTAAATTTCTTCTATTTTTAACTTATTATTTCTGTTTTTCCATGGAGTTTATTTATCCCTCATATAGTTTGCATATTAACCCCTGATAAGCTGATGGTTTGCAAGTGTTTTCTTATTTCATGTGTTGTCTTGTACTTTTCTTGGTTCTTTCCATTACTTCATAGAATATTTTAAGTTTCACATAGCATCACTTGTTTATTTTTGTTTTTATGGCCTGTACTTTGCTGTCATATAAAAAAACAAAGCCATCAAGACCAATGCAAAAGAGATATTTCACCATTTTCTTCAATGAGCTTTATACTTTCAAATCTTACATTTAATTCTTCAACCCATTTCATTTCAATATTTATGAGTGGTCCAAGCTAAAGGTCTAGTTTCTTTCTTTCATATGTGAACATTTAGTTTTCCATTTACCAGGGTTTTTTTAATTAATTATTTATTTTCAGAAAAACAGTATTCATTATTTTTTCACCACACCCACTGCTCCATGCAATCTGTGCCCTCTGTAATACCCACCACCTGGTAACCCAACCTCCCAGCCCCTCCACAATTACAAATACCTCAGATTCGTTTTCAGATACAATAGTCTCTCATGGTTCACCTCCCCTTCCAATTTCCCCCAACTACCTTCTCCTCTCTAACTCCCCATGTCCTCCATGCTATTTTTTAAGCTCCACAAAAAAGTGAAACCATATGATAATTGATTCTCTCTGCCTGACTTATTTCACTCAGCATAATCTCTTCCAGTCCCGTCCATGTTGCTACAAAAGTTGGGTTTTCATCCTTTCTGATGGAGGCATAAGACTCCATAGTGTATATGGACCACATTTTCCTTATCCATTCGTCTGTTGAAGGGCATCTTGGTTCTTTCCATAGTTTGGCGACCGTGGCCATTGCTGCTATAAACATTGGGGTACAGATGGCCCTTCTTTTCATGACATCTGTATCCTTGGGGTAAATACCCAGGAGTGCAATGACAGGGTCGTAGGGAAGTTCTATTTTTAATTTCTTGAGGAATCTCCACACTGTTCTCCAAAGAGGCTGCACCAACCTGCATTTCCACCAACAGTATAAGAGGGTTCCCATCTCTCCACATCCCCTCCTTGTTAATTTTGGCCATTCTAACTGGTGTAAAGTGATATCTCAATGTCGTTTTAATTTTGATCTCCCTGATGGCTAGTGATGATGAACATTTTTTCATGTGTCTGATAGCTATTTGTATGTCTTGATTGGAGAAGTGTCTGTCCAGTCCATATCTTCTGCCCATTTTTTTTTATATGATTGCCTGTTTCATGTGTGTTCAGTCTGAAGAGTTCATTATAGATCCTGGATATCAGCCTTTTGTCTATACTGTCATTTGCAAATGACTTCTCCCATTCCGTGGGTTGCCTCTTTGTTTTCTTGACTGTTTACTTTGCTGTGCAGAAGCTTTTGATTTTGATGAAGTCCCAAAAGTTTATTTTCGCTTTTGTTTCCTTTGCCTTTGGAGACATATCTTGAAAAAAGTTGCTGTGGCTGATAACAAAGAGATTACTGCCTAAGTTCTCCTCTAGGATTCTGATGGTTTCCTGTCTCACACTGAGGTCTTTTATCCATTTTGAGTTTATCTTTGTGTACGGTGTATGAGAATGGTCGAGTATCATTCCTCTACATATAGCTGTCCAGTTTTCCCAGCACCATTTGTTGAAGAGACTGTCTTTTTTCCACTGTATATTTTTTCCTGTTTTGTTGAAGATTAATTGACCATAGAGTTGACATAGAGTTGAGGGTCCATATCTGGGCTCTCTACTCTGTTACACTGGCCTATGTGTCTGTTTTTATGCCAATACCATGCTGTCTTGGTGATCACAACTTTGTAATAAAGCTTGAAATCAGGTAACGTGGTGCCCCCAGCTTTATTTTTGTTCTTCAACATTTCCTTAGCGATTCGGGGTCTCTTCTGATTCCATACAAATTTCTGGATTATTTGCTCCAGCTCTTTGAAGAATACTGGTGGAATTTTGATCAGAATAGCATTAAAAGTATAGATTGCTCTAGGCAGTATAGACATTTTAACAATGTTTATTCTTCCAATGCAAGAGCATGGAATGGTCTTCCATCTTTTTGTGTCTTCTTCAATTTCCTTCATGAGTGTTTTCTCATTCCTCGAATACAGATCCTTTACCTCTTTGGTTAGGTATATTCCCAGGTATCTTATGGTTCTTGGTGCTATAGTAAATGGAATCGATTCTCTAATTTCCCTTTCTGTATTTTCATTGTTAATGTATAAGAAAGCCACTGATTTTGCACATTGACTTTGTATCCTGCCACGTTGCTGAATTGCTATATGAGTTCTAGTAGATTAGGGATGGAGTCTTTTGGGTTTTCCATATGAAGAATCATGTCATCTGAGAATAGAGAGAGTTTGACTTCTTCATTACCAATTTGGATACCTTTTATTTCTCTTTGTTGTCTGATGGCTGTTGCTAGGACTTCTAATATTATGTTGAACAAGAGTGGTGAGAGTGGGCATCCTTGTCGTGTTCCCGATCTCAATGGGAAGGACGCAAGCTTTTTCCATTGAGGATGATATTTGCTCTGGGTCTTGCATAGATAGATTTGATGAAGATCAGGAATGTTCCCTCTATCCCTATACTTTGAAGTGTTTTAATCAGGAACGGATGCTGGATTTTGTCAAATGCTTTTTCTGCATCCATTGAGAGGACCATATGGTTCTTCTCTCTTCTCTTATTAATTTGTTCTATCACATTGATTGATTTGAGAATGTTGAACCATCCTTATAGCCCCCGGATGAATCCCACCTGGTCATGGTGGATAATCTTTTTAATGTGCTGTTAGATCCTGTAGGCTAGGATCTTGGTGAGAATCTTAGCGTCCATATTCATCAGTGATATTGGTCTGAAATTCTCCTTTTTGGTAGGGTCTTTGCCTGGTTTGGGGATCAGGGTAATGTTGGCTTCATAGAAAGAGTCAGGAAGTTTTCCTTCTGCTTCAATTTTTTGAAACAGCATCGTGAGATAGGTGTTATTTCTTCTTTGAAAGTTTGGAAGAATTCTCCAGTGAATCCATCAGGTCCTGGGCTCTTGTTTTTTGGGAGGTTTTTGATCACCGCTTCAATCTCGTTACTAAATATTGGTCTATTCAGGTTGTCAATTTCTTCCTGATTCAATTTTAGGAGTTTGTAGTTTTCCAGGAATGCATCCATTTCATCTAGGTTGCTTAGCTTATTGGCATATAACTGTTGATAATAACTTCTGATGATTGTTTCTACTTCCTTGGTGTTCATTGTGATATCTCCCTTTCATTCATAATTTTATGTATTTGAGCTTTCTCTCTTTTCTTTTGGATTAGTGTCGTCAATGGTTTATCAATCTTATTGATTCTTTCAAAAAAACAGCTTCTACTTTCATTGATACGTTCTACTGTTTCTCTGGTTTCTACCTCATCGATCTCAACTCTAATCTTGATGATTTCCCTTCTTATGTGTGGAGTTGCTTTGATTTGTTGTTGATTCTCCAGTTCTTTCAGGTGTACAGACAGCTGCTGTGTTCTGGATTTTTCAATTTTTCTGAGGGAGGCTTGGATGGCTATGTATTTCCCCCTTAGGACCTCCTTTGCTGTATCCCATAGGTTTTGGACCGAAGTGTCTTCATTCTCATTGGTTTCCATGAATTGTTTCAGTTCTTCTTTGATCTCCTGGTTGATCCAAGCATTCTTAAGCAAGGTGGTCTTTAGCTTCCAGGTGTTTGAGTTCCTTGTGAACTTTTCCTTGTGATTGAGCTCCAGTTTCAAAGCATTGTGATCTGAGAATATGCAGGGAATAATCTCAGTCTTTTGGTATCAGTTGAGTCCTGATTTGTGACCCAGTATGTGGTCTATTCTGGAGAAGGTTCCATGTGCACTTGAGAAGAATGAGTATTCTGTTGTTTTAGGGTGGAATGTTCTGCATATATCTACCAGGTCCATCTGGTCCAATGTGTCATTCAATGCTCTTTTTTCTTTATTGATTTTCTGCTTCGATGATCTGTCCTTTTCTGAGAGAGGCATGTTAAGTTCTCCAATGATTAGTGTATTCATATCAATATGATTATTTATCTTGATTAACAGTTTTCTTATGTAATTGGCTGCTCCCATATTGGGGGCATATATATTTACAGTTGTTAGATCATCTTGGTGGGTAGTCCCTTTAAGAATGATGTAGTGTCCTTCTGGATCTCTGACTACAGTCTTTAGTTTAAAATCTAATTTGTCTGTTATGAGAATCTCTACCCCAGCCGTTTTTTGAGGCCCATTGGCATTAAAGATGCTTCTCCATCCCTTCACTTTAGTCTGCGTGTATCTTTAGGTTCAAAATGGGTCTCTTGTAGACAACATATGGATGGGTCCTGTTGTTTTATCCAGTCTGTAACCCTGTGTCGTTTTATGGGCGCATTTAGGCCATTCACATTGAGGGTGATTATTGATAGATACGTTTTTATTGACATCGTGTTACGTTTGAAGTCTTTCTTTCTGTAGACTGTCTCTATATTTCTGTTTAATGCTATTCTTGGGTTTTTTCATCCTTTAAAGAAGCCCCCTTAATATTTCCTGCAGTATCAGGTTGGTCGTTGCATAGTCTTTTAAGCCTTGCCAGTGCTGGAAACTCTTTATCTCTCCACCCATTCTGAATGTCAGTCTTGCTGGATAAGGTATTCTTGGCTGCATGTTCTTCTTATTCAGTGCCCTGAATATATCTTGCCAGCCCTTTCTGGCTTGCCAGGTCTCTGTGGACAGGTCTGACGTTATTCTGATGGGCTTTCCTCTGTATGTAAGGATCTTCTTTGTCCTAGCTGCTTTCAAGAGGTTCTGCCTACAATTATAATTCTTCATTCTTACTATTAGATGTCTCGAGGACTTTTGAGAATCTGTATTCTTGGGGGGGAAACCTTTCGGCCTCTAGTACATAAACGCTGGTTCCATTCACGAGATTGGGAAAATTTTCATGAAGAACTTGTTCTACTATATCTTCTAGACTTCTTTCTTTCTCTTCCCTTTCAGGGATTCCAATAATTCTGACCTTGGAACCTTTCATGGCATCATTTATTTCCCTGATTCTGTTTTCGTGGCTTCTAAGCTGTTTGTTCCAGGCTTCCTCCTGATCCTTTCTCTCTATCTGTTTGTCCTCCAGATCACTAATTCTATCTTCTGTCTCAGTTACTCCAGCATTGAGAGAATTTAGATGAGATTGGAACTCCTTGAGAGCATTGTGAAACCCATCCCTGGTAGCTTTCAGCTCTTCCCTAATATTGAAAACATGATCACTGGTCATTTTCAGTTTGGCCCTAATCAATTCCGTTTGGTCACCCATGGCTTTCTCCAACCTAGCTACTGCTTGGATAATTGTTAGCCTGAATTCTCTTTCCAACATATTGTCTATGTTGATAGCCATTAGCTCTGTTGCAGAAGGTCCATCCTCTGTATTTTTCTTCTCTTGGGCATTCCTCCTCCTAGTCATTTTGGTGAGAGATGGCTGAATGGGTATAGCTGGGTGTATCGACTGTGGTGCATTCCAGGTGCACCCTGGAATGCTTCTGAGCAATCAGGGCTCCCCACTCAAATGAGAGGAAAAAGAAAAGGACAAGAAAAAAAAGAGAGAGGGAGAGAGACAGGAAAGAAAGGTGAGATAAAAGAGAAGGTTTAGCCCAAATGGGCCCCAAGGTACGATTTATGAAGTATACAAACAGACACAGACAAACAAAATTACTGATAAAAGTATATGACAAGAGAATATATATATATATATATATATGCAAATAAAAGAAGAACCTCCTCAAAAAGAACCCTGAGTGTAAACAAACACAAAAACACAGAAATACTGGTGGAAGAAAAAGGTGGGAGAGTGGTTGTAAATTCTCAGTGTGGGTGAGAAAGGTTGTTTTGATTCTTTGGATGTATCTTGATATCTTTGTTAAAGGACTCAACTTTCCTAAGATAAGAGGGGATTAGGAATTGCTTTACCTATAGGGGTGGCATTGATTGGGGAAAGGGGATTACCTTGAAGTTTAACTCTATATGAATATTAGAAAATAAAAATTTAAAAAAGGAATAAACTAAAGTAAATTTTTAAAAAATAAAGAAATTTAAAAAATAGAAATGCAAAAGGAAAACACAGGTGTATGTATCAAAACTTCAGGTTAGAAGGTTATTATGGAATTTGATGTACTGGACATCTCACTGTGACGGTAAATAGGTTAAAAAAAATCTATATAATAATAAAAAATTAACTATGTAAAAAAATGAGCCAGAATAGTGGGATTGAATTAATAATAAAAATTGTCCTATGAAGTAGTGGTGGTTGTTCTCTTGTCTTTTTTTTTTTTTTTTCCTTTCCCGGTTGGTTTTCTGGGAGAGGGGTCTGCCATGTGGGTTTTCAGTCCCTGAAGTTCTCTCAGCTAAGTCCTCCTGCCCCCCTCAAGGGGGTGGGCTCTGAGGAAACTGATTTTTTCAGGCTTTTGTTCTCTGGAGGTTTTTATATTTGTTCTCTTTTGTTTTTCTCTCTCGCCTTGACCGCTTTTGATGGTTTTTTTAGGTTTAGAGGAAAGCAAACTGCACCCTGACCTCCCTCTCAGAGAGAAGCCTCAGTCTGGCTGCAGAGCCCATATAAATCCCCCCTTGGCCGCTGGCAGAGCAGGTTCCCAGTCGCGGTCCCTGGGGACTCAGGATTTTTTGCTTGTACCCAAAACCACAGCAGCGGCGCTGTCTGGGCAGCTCCAGACTGCCAGAGAGGTTCTAAGCAGTGACCGCACACCGAGATTTTCCCGCTGGCCTGGGCTGGGAGTGCCTGGTCTTTCTGGTCCGAGAGCACCCAGCTGGCATTTGTGTGCACCTCTCTCAGGACTCCTATGGCACAGCAGGGCACTTGCGTGGGGACTGCAAAAAGGCTGTGCTTCTGTTGGCTGGTGAGGTTCCCATCCCTCAAGGGAGCCGGGTGCCAAGCACTCTCGGGCGCACTGGTGGTTCAGGGACCAAGACCTGGTTTCTCTGCCACACTCTCTCTGGCTCTGAGCCAGGGGTGGCTGTCCTGGGTCTGGGGACTTAAGCCCTAACCCTAACACCCCGATTCCCGCAATTTACCCCCTGGTGATCCTTTGCTCTTTTTGAGTGCTTTCTACCAGACTCCCGAGTTAATGCTGGTCCCCGGGTGCAGGGCATTCTTGTATTGGGATATTACTTTCCCATGGGTCGCCTCTGGTGGCTCCCTCCCCCTTTTGTTTATCCTCCTATATCAGTCCGAACTTCCCACTCTGCTTTACCTGCCCACTGGAGTCTTCTGCTCCAGTAGAGATCCAGACGTGTATAATTCTGATCTCAGGCTGATTTTGTGGGTGATTGGAGATCTTTGGAAGGTAATCACCTCACTTTAGGGTGCAGGTTGAATGGGCGCCTCCTCCTATTTCCCCGCCATCTTGTCTCTCCAGTATTGAGTATTCTTGAATGTTGATATATTTCACTAGGAAAGCCATCTATTCCTGAACTTTTGTTTACTGGGAGGTTTTTGATTCTAATCCAATCTTCTTATTAGTAATATGCATATTCAGATTTTATTTCTTCATGATTCAATCTGGGAAGATTGGAAATTTCTATGGATTCATCTTTCTAGGTTGTCTATTTTATTGTCTGTAATTTTTCTTAGTGGTCTCCCATGAAATTTTGTATTTCTGTGGTATCACATGTGCCTTGTTTTGCATTCCTGATGTTACTTATTTGGATGCTTTTATTCTTAGTCTAGGTAAAGGTTTGTTAATTTTGTTTACATTATGAAGCAACTAGTTATTAGTGATTTTTTTTTTGTATTTTCTCTATTTTTAAAAAATATTTTAATTTTAAGTAATCTTTACACCCAACATAGAGCTAAAAGTCACAACCTTGACATGAAAAAATACATATTCCACAGACTTAGCCAGACAGTTGTCCCTCTATTTTTTATTATCTTATTGTATTTATTTCCATCCAGATCTTCATTACTTATTTCCTTCTATTACTCATTCCTTCATTATTCTTCTAGTTTATTTAGTTTTAAATTTATATGAACTTTATAAATTAAAAAACACATACATTTTATACTATTATATAAAATATATAATTTTATATATAAATATAAAATATGTGTGTATATATATCATTGTTGTTGGTTTTTAAATAATTTTTATTGTGTAATGTTACTCACCATAAAATTTATCATTAGTTTTTGATGTGGTGTTCCAAGATTCAATTTTATGTCATTGTGTTTTTGAACCAAGTTTGAATTATTATTAAATTCCCTGTTAGAACCACTTTTATTGTACCCCATAAATTTTGATATGCCAGCTTTTCTGTTTTAAATTTCTTCTATTTTTAACTTATTATTTCTGTTTTTCCATGGAGTTTATTTATCCCTCATATAGTTTGCATATTAACCCCTGATAAGCTGATGGTTTGCAAGTGTTTTCTTATTTCATGTGTTGTCTTGTACTTTTCTTGGTTCTTTCCATTACTTCATAGAATATTTTAAGTTTCACATAGCATCACTTGTTTATTTTTGTTTTTATGGCCTGTACTTTGCTGTCATATAAAAAAACAAAGCCATCAAGACCAATGCAAAAGAGATATTTCACCATTTTCTTCAATGAGCTTTATACTTTCAAATCTTACATTTAATTCTTCAACCCATTTCATTTCAATATTTATGAGTGGTCCAAGCTAAAGGTCTAGTTTCTTTCTTTCATATGTGAACATTTAGTTTTCCATTTACCAGGGTTTTTTTAATTAATTAATTTATTTTCAGAAAAACAGTATTCATTATTTTTTCACCACACCCACTGCTCCATGCAATCTGTGCCCTCTGTAATACCCACCACCTGGTAACCCAACCTCCCAGCCCCTCCACAATTACAAATACCTCAGATTCGTTTTCAGATACAATAGTCTCTCATGGTTCACCTCCCCTTCCAATTTCCCCCAACTACCTTCTCCTCTCTAACTCCCCATGTCCTCCATGCTATTTTTTAAGCTCCACAAAAAAGTGAAACCATATGATAATTGATTCTCTCTGCCTGACTTATTTCACTCAGCATAATCTCTTCCAGTCCCGTCCATGTTGCTACAAAAGTTGGGTTTTCATCCTTTCTGATGGAGGCATAAGACTCCATAGTGTATATGGACCACATTTTCCTTATCCATTCGTCTGTTGAAGGGCATCTTGGTTCTTTCCATAGTTTGGCGACCGTGGCCATTGCTGCTATAAACATTGGGGTACAGATGGCCCTTCTTTTCATGACATCTGTATCCTTGGGGTAAATACCCAGGAGTGCAATGACAGGGTCGTAGGGAAGTTCTATTTTTAATTTCTTGAGGAATCTCCACACTGTTCTCCAAAGAGGCTGCACCAACCTGCATTTCCACCAACAGTATAAGAGGGTTCCCATCTCTCCACATCCCCTCCTTGTTAATTTTGGCCATTCTAACTGGTGTAAAGTGATATCTCAATGTCGTTTTAATTTTAATCTCCCTGATGGCTAGTGATGATGAACATTTTTTCATGTGTCTGATAGCTATTTGTATGTCTTGATTGGAGAAGTGTCTGTCCAGTCCATATCTTCTGCCCATTTTTTTTATATGATTGCCTGTTTCATGTGTGTTCAGTCTGAAGAGTTCATTATAGATCCTGGATATCAGCCTTTTGTCTATACTGTCATTTGCAAATGACTTCTCCCATTCCGTGGGTTGCCTCTTTGTTTTCTTGACTGTTTACTTTGCTGTGCAGAAGCTTTTGATTTTGATGAAGTCCCAAAAGTTTATTTTCGCTTTTGTTTCCTTTGCCTTTGGAGACATATCTTGAAAAAAGTTGCTGTGGCTGATAACAAAGAGATTACTGCCTAAGTTCTCCTCTAGGATTCTGATGGTTTCCTGTCTCACACTGAGGTCTTTTATCCATTTTGAGTTTATCTTTGTGTACGGTGTATGAGAATGGTCGAGTATCATTCCTCTACATATAGCTGTCCAGTTTTCCCAGCACCATTTGTTGAAGAGACTGTCTTTTTTCCACTGTATATTTTTTCCTGTTTTGTTGAAGATTAATTGACCATAGAGTTGACATAGAGTTGAGGGTCCATATCTGGGCTCTCTACTCTGTTACACTGGCCTATGTGTCTGTTTTTATGCCAATACCATGCTGTCTTGGTGATCACAACTTTGTAATAAAGCTTGAAATCAGGTAACGTGGTGCCCCCAGCTTTATTTTTGTTCTTCAACATTTCCTTAGCGATTCGGGGTCTCTTCTGATTCCATACAAATTTCTGGATTATTTGCTCCAGCTCTTTGAAGAATACTGGTGGAATTTTGATCAGAATAGCATTAAAAGTATAGATTGCTCTAGGCAGTATAGACATTTTAACAATGTTTATTCTTCCAATGCAAGAGCATGGAATGGTCTTCCATCTTTTTGTGTCTTCTTCAATTTCCTTCATGAGTGTTTTCTCATTCCTCGAATACAGATCCTTTACCACTTTAGTCAGGTTTATTCCCAGGTATCTTATGGTTCTTGGTGCTATAGTAAATGGAATCGATTCTCTAATTTCCCTTTCTGTATTTTCATTGTTAGTGTATAAGAAAGCCACTGATTTCAGCACATTGACTTTGTATCCTGCCCATGCTGCTGAATTGCTGTATGAGTTCTAGTAGTTTGGGGTGGAGTCTTTTGGGTTTTCCATATCAAGAATCATGTCATCTGCAAAGAGAAAGAGTTTAAAGTCTTCATTGCCAATTTGGATACTTTTTCTTTCTCTTTGTTGTCTGATTGCTGCTGCTAGGACTTCTAATACTATGTTGAACAAGAGTGGTGAAAGTGGGCATTCTTGTCGTGTTCCTGATCTCAACGGGAAGGCTGCAAGCTTTTTCCCATTGAGGATGATATTTGCTGTGGGTCTTTCATAGATAGATTTGATGAAGTTCAGGAATGTTCCCTCTATCCCTATACTTTTTAAGCGTTTTAATCAGGAACGGATGCTGGATTTTGTCAAATGCTTTTTCTGCATCCATTGAGAGGACCATGTGGTTCTTCTCTCTTCTCATATTAATTTGTTCTATCACATTGATTGATTTGAGAATGTTCAACCATCCCTGTAGCCCAGAGATGAATCCCACCTGATCATGGTGGATAATCTTTTTAATGTGCTGTTGGATCCTGTTGGCTAGGATCTTGTTGAGAATCTTAGAATCCATATTCATCAGTGATATTGGTCTAAAATTCTCCATTTTGGTAGGGTATTTGCCGGGTTTGGGGCTCAGGGTAATTCTGGCTTCATAGAAAGATTCTGGAAATTTTCCTTCTGCTTCAATTTTTTGAAACAGCTTCGGGAGAATTGGTGTTATTTCTTCCTTGAAAGTTTGGTAGAATTCCCCAGGGAATCCATCAGGTCCCGGGCTCTTTTTTTTTTGGGAGGTTTTTGATCACTGCTTCAATCTCGTTACTAGATATTGGTCTATTCAGGTTGTTGATTTCTTCCTGGTTTAATTTTGGGAGTTTATTGTTTTCCAGGAATGCATCCATTTCATCTAAGTTGCTAAGCTTATTGGAATATAACTGTTGATATTAACTTCTGATGATTGTTTCTATTTCCTTGATGTTCGTTGTGATCTCTCCCTTTTCATTCATAATTTTATGAATTTGGGCTTTCTCTCTTTTCTTTTGGATTAGTGTGGCCAATGGCTTATCGATCTTATTGATTGTTTCAAAAAACCAGCTTCTAGTTTCATTGATACATTCTACTGTATCTCTGGTTTCTACTTCATAGATCTCAGCTCTAATCTTGATGATTTCCCTTCTTATGTGTGGAGTTGCTTTGATTTGTTGTTGATTCTCCAGTTCTTTAAGGTGTAGAGACAGCTGGTGTGTTCTGGATTTTTCAATTTTTTTGAGGGAGGCTTGGATGGCTATGTATTTCTCCCTTAGGACCTCCTTTGCTGTATCCCATAGGTTTTGGACCGAAGTGTCTTCATTCTCATTGGTTTCCATAAATTGCTTCAGTTCTTCCTTGAGTTCCTGGTTGTTCCAAGCATTCTTAAGCAAGGTGGTCTTTAGCTTCCAGGTATTTGAGTTCCTTCTGAACTTTTCCTCGTGATTGAGCTCCAGTTTCAAAGCATTGTGATCTGAGAATATGCAGGGAATAATCTCAGTCTTTTGGTATTGGTTGAGTCCTGATTTGTGACCCAGTATGTGGTCTATTCTGGAGAAGGTTCCATGTGCACTTGAGAAGAATGAGTGTTCTGTTGTTTTAGGGTGGAATGTTCTGTATATATCTGTGAGGTCCATCTGGTCCAATGTGTCATTCAATGCTCTTGTTTCCTTACTGATTTTCTGCTTCAATGATCTGTCTATTTCTGAGAGAGGCGTGTTAAGATATCCTACTATTAATGTATTCATATCAATATGACTCTTTACCTTGATTAACAGTTTTCTGATGTAATTGGCTGCTCCCATGTTGGGGACATAGATATTTACAATTGTTAGATCATTTTGGTGGATAGTCCCTTTAAGAATGATGTAGTATCCTTCGGTATCTCTGACTACAGTCTTTAGTTTAAAATCTAATTTGTCTGATATGAGAATCTCTACACCAGCCTTTTTTTGAGGCCCATTGACATGAAAGATGCTTCTCCATATCTTCACTTTCAGTCTGGGTGTATCTTTAGGTTCAAAATGAGTCTCTTGTAGACAACATATGGATGGGTCCTGTCGTTTTATCCAATCTGCAACCCTGTGCTGTTTTATGGGCGCATTTAGGCCATTCACATTGAGAGTGATTACTGATAGAAAATATATATATATATGCTAATAAAGGAAGAACCTCATCAAAAAGAACCCCAAGTGTAAGATTTATATACTATCAGGACAAACACAAAAACACAGAAACATTTGTGGAAGAAAAAGATGGGAGAGTGGTTATAAATTCTCAGTGTGTGCGAGGAAGGTTGTTTTGATTCTTCCTGGATGTATCTTGATATCTTTGTTAAAGGACTCAACTTTCCTAAGATAAAGGGGGATTAAAAATTAGTTTACCTATAGGGATAGTATTGAGTGGGAAAAGGGGATTACTTTGAAGTTTAACTCTATATTAATATTAGAAGATAAAAATAAAAAGGTACAAACTAGGCTAAACTAAACTAAAATAAAAAAAAAGGAATTCAAAAAATAGAAATGCAAAAGAAAAACATAGGTGTATGTATCAAAAAGTTCAGGTTAGAAGGTTATTATGGAATTTGATGTCTGGACAGCTCGCTGTGATGGTTATTAGGTTAAAAAATTACCTATATATATATATAAAAAATGAACCAGAATTGTGGGAATGAATGAAAAATAAAAGTTTTCCTATGAAGTAGTGGTTGTTCTCTTGTAGTCCCTTTTTTTTCCTCTTTTTTTTTTCTCTCTTTTTTCCTCTCTTTTTTTCTGGGGGACGGGCCTACCACGTGGGTTTTCAGTCAATGATGTTCCCTGACTTAAGTCCTCCCAGCCCCCTCAAGGGGTAAAAAAAAATCTGTTTTTTTTTTTCAGGCTTTTGTTCTCTGGTGGTTTTTATGTTTGTTCACCTTTTTTTCTCACTTTTAGTGCTTTTGATGGTTTTTGTAGTTTTAGAGGAAAAGAGACAGCACCCTGATCTCCCTCTCAGAGAGAAGCCTTAGTCTGGCTGCAGATCCTAAATAAGTTCCCCCTTGGCTGCTGGCAGAGCAGGTTCCAATTCGCGGTCCCTAGGGACGCAGGATCCTTTGCTAGTACCCAAAGCCAAGGCAGTGGCGGCTGTCTGGGATGCTCCAGACTGCCAGAGAGGTTCCAAGCAGTTATCGAACACTGAGATTTTCCCGCTGGCCTGGGCTGGAAGTGCCTAGTCTTTCTGGGTCCAAGAGCGGCCAGCTTGCGCACACCAATTACAGGGGAGGCTGAGGTTCGCACCCAGGTCTCAGGCTCTGAGAAAGGGGCGCAGGTCCGAGAGCACCAGGCTGGGCCTTCGTGCACTTCTCTGAGGGGAGAGTTTGGAGCAGGCTCTGAAACAATGGCGCATATCAAAGGGCACCAGCTTGGCCTTTATACTTCTCTCAGGGGAGTATCTCAGGCTCTATAGCAGGGCTCTCGTGTTCTGCCCCCAGGCGCCTGGCATGGCTCCCATTCCCTCACAGGAAACGGACCCCATGCATTCTTGGGCTCGCTGGCGGCACTAGAACTCATACAGCAACTCAGCAAAGTGGCAGGATACAAAGTCAATGTGCAGAAATCAGTGGCTAACAATGAAAATACAGAAAGGGAAATCAGAGAATCGATTCCATTTACTATAGCACCAAGAACCATAAGATACCTGGGAATAAACCTAACAAAAGAGGTAAAGGATCTGTACTTGAAGAACTACAGAACACTCATGAAAGAAATTGAAGAAGACACAAAAAGATGGAAGACCATTCCATGCTCTTGGATCAGAAGAATAATCATTGTTAAAATGTCTATACTGCCTAGAGCAATCTATACTTTCAATGCCATTCCGTATCGCCCTCGACCCACAAGGACGACAAGAAGCCCCAGTTCAGATGTATCTTCTCTCTCTTTATTTCCACAAGTCTATACACTTATATACGTTTACATGACCAATCAGCGAGCAGGGTACAGGAGGGAGCGAATCAGGCTGTGCACCTAAATGAATGACTTCGCTAGCAATCAATGCTGTTTACTTCCTCTTTGGGCGTTCCGCTTAGTCTCACGAGGCAATCCTAACCTGGCAACTAGCCAGGCGCCATCTTTTAATGGCAGAGGCTGCCCTGGCCAGGGGCCTGCCTCCGACATCTCCCCCGTTTTCTTTTATGGCAGGGATCGTGCCTGTCTTAGGTTGTCAGTGGCGGGGAATATCCTTACCTGTCATCAGACGACAGATATCAATGATCTGCGTCCTGTCTTAGGTTTGTATATTTCCCCCACCAATCTTACCCGTCATTGACTACCAATCCAGCATACTTAGCCACACTTGGGATGTTCCGGCCTCTATGGCTAACAAGGCCTGCACCATGGCTTGCTGTTGCCTAGGTTGCTGTCGCCTCCAAATTTGCAGTTTCCTTACTAGTAGAATCAAGCCCACTACGAGGATTGTTATCAGACCAATTACGCTAGCCCATTGTTTCATAAAGGTTAACACATCTTGCAATGTTTTGATTATCTCTGGGAGGGTTGCAAGCTCAACTCTGGTGTTATTTATCCTTTTTATGCCTAGTAGCAGGTGCTGAGTGTAGTTTTGGAATTCTGCAGACTAATTTCCCCGCAAGTATTGGGAGAGCTGTCGGGAGACATTCTGTAAGTCACTCATATTAGTATAGGCTATGGGAGTTACACAAATTGCCGGGAAGGGTGCTATACACCCCAGTCCCAATAGGGCCCCCAATATGTCCACTTGTTCTTGAACCAAATCCACTCTCTGGTTGACTATCAGGATTCCTGCTTACAGATGTGCATTGATCTGAGTCTGTGTTTGAAGGGCAGCCACCGTTCCTTCTGCAAGGGTGTTCACAGCTTCCGAAGTGGGTATAGTTGCAGCAAGCGAGACTGTTGCTGCCGTGGCAGCTGCTGTAGATATAGCCAATGCTGTCACAACTGCGGCTGTGATACCAAAATCTCTCTTCTTTCTGGATAGCACCACCGGTAACTTGTCCTCTGGAATGGAAACTGGGATAGGAACATGGGTAGGGATACGCATAATCACAGCCAGCTTGAAGGCCGTGACATTCCAGCACTGGGAAAGATAGCAATTCTTAGTGCAATTCAACGTATCATTCAGCTCGCTAGCATTTGTTACGAGGAAAAGGAACGGTGGCGAGACGCATATGGGAGTGGGCTGATAAGTAATATTATTGGGACAAGACACATTAACTGTTATCTCAAAGGTACTAGAGTCATTTTGTTTATAAGAACAGTTGAGGAATTTGCCACCATTTAACATGGACACTGCTGAGATATCAGTACATGCTCCTAGCAAGTTACAGACCTGCCATGCATCAAAGGGAGAGGAGGGATTGCCTTGCTTAGGATTTTGAAAGAAATAATTGTACCCTGTAAAGGTATTATTTTTAGAAGTAGGAAAGTGTGGAGTGAATGTAAAGCTATGCATTTCATTGATGAAAACTTAGCGCAAGGTACTCTGACATCCAGACCACTCCGGTGGCCATACCCCATTATTGGTGCACCTGGGCAACTTAAAAGGTTTATATGGCCCTGAGGCATTAATAGGTTTCACAGGGGCCAAACCCTGGATCACAGGTGGTCCCATTGAGGTATGTTTAGCAAGCCTTCATCTAGGAACCATGGAGCCGCCTTTTCCACTGTATTCAAAAAGGCCTGAGCAGTTTTTGCTTTTAGTGGAGTTCCATTGGCTTTCAGCAGGTCTTATAAATACCCTTCCAACCACACGTTAGATACTTCAGATCCCATTATGAACACACGGACAACAGACGCGGACATTAAAGACACTAACTAGCACATTAACTTCTTATACGCATATACTTCAGTCGACCTTTACTCCCCACTTTACCACGGAATTCCCACTTTTGAACGTGGCATTTACTCCCTGCTTTACCACAGAATGCCCACTTTTGAACGTGGCTAATGTCCCCACTTACCTGTGGACATTTACTCCCCGCTTTACCGCGGAATTCCCACTTTTAAACGTGGCTAATGTCCCCGATTTCATGCAGATTACCTTGCAAGATTCCTTTATTTAGTTCCCGGGTTTCGGCACCATTTATCGCCCTCAACCTGCAAGGACGACAAGAAGCCCCAGTTCAGATGTATCTTCTATTTCCGCAAGTCTACACACTTATATACGTTTACATGACCAATCAGCGAGCAGGGTACAGGAGAGAGCGAATCAGGCTGTGCACCTAAACGAATGACTTCACTAGCAACCAATGCTGTTTACTTCCAACTTTGGGCATTTCACTTAGTCTCACGAGGCAATCCTAACCTGGCAACTAGCCAGGTGCCATATTTTAATGGCGGAGGCCGCCCTGGCCAGGGGCCTGCCTCCAACAATTCCGATCAAAATTCCACCAGTATTCTTCAAAGAGCTGGAGCAAATAATCCAAAAATTTGTATGGAATCAGAAGAGACCCTGAATTGCTAAGGAAATGTTGAAAAACAAAAATAAAGTTGGGGGCATTACGTTACCTGATTTCAAGCTTTATTACAAAGTTGTGATCACCAAGACAGCATGGTACTGGCATAAAAACAGACACATAGACCAGTGGAACAGAGTAGAGAGCCCAGATATGGACGCTCAACTCTATGGTCAATTAATCTTCGACAAAACAGGAAAAAATATACAGTGGAAAAAAGACAGTCTCTAAAATAAATGGTGCTGGGAAAACTGGACAGCTATATGTAGAGGAATGAAACTGGACCATTCTCTTACACCGTACACAAAGATAAACTCAAAATGGATAAAAGACCTCAACGTGAGACAGGAATCCATCAGAATCCTAGAGGAGAACATAGGCAATAACCTCTTCAATATCAGCTACAGCAACTTCTTTCAAGATATGTCTCCAAAGGCAAAGGAAACAAAAGCGAAAATAAACTTTTGGGACTTCATCAAAATCAAAAGCTTCTGCACAGCAAAGGAAACAGTCAAAAAAAACAAAGAGGCAACCCTCTTTGCCTCTTTGATATTTGCAAATGACAGTACAGACAAAAGGTTGATATCCAGGATCTATAATGAACTCCTCAAACTCAACACACATGAAACAGGCAAACATATCAAAAAATGGGCAGAAGATATGAACAGACACTTCTCCAATGAAGACATACAAATAGCTATCAGACACATGAAAAAATGTTCATCATCATTAGCCCTCAGGGAGATTCAAATTAAAACCACATTGAGAGATCACCTTACACCAGTTAGAATGGCCAAAATTAGCAAGACAGGAAACAACATGTGTTCGAGGGGATGTGGAGAAAGGGGAACCCTCTTCCACTGTTTGTGGGAATGCAAGTTGGTGCAGCGTCTTTGGAGAACAGTGTGGAGATTCCTCAAGAAATTAAAAATAGAACTTCCCTATGACCCTGTCATTGCACTCCTGGGTATTTACCCCAAGGATACAGATGTCGTGAAAAGAAGGGCCATCTGTACCCCAATGTTTATAGCAGCAATGGCCACGGTCGCCAAACTATGGAAAGAACCAAGATGCCCTTCAATGGACGAATGGATAAGGAAGATGTGGTCCATATACACTATGGAGTATTATGCCTCCATCAGAAAGGATGAATACCCAACTTTTGTAGCAACATGGACGGGACTGGAAGAGATTATGCTGAGTGAAATAAGTCAAGCAGAGAGAATCAATTATCATATGGTTTCACCTATTTGTGGAGTATAACAAATAGCATGGAGGACACGGGGAGTTAGAGAGGAGAAGGTAGTTGGGGGAAATTGGAAGGAGAGGTGAACCATGAGAGATTATGGACTCTGAAAATCAATCTGAGGTGTTTGAAGTGGCGGGGTGTGGGAGGTTGGGGTACCAGGTGGTGGGTATTATAGAGGGCATGGATTGCATGGAGCACTGGGTGTGGTGACAAAATAATGAATACTGTTTTTCTGGAAATAAATAAATTAATTTCATTTTTTAAAAAAATTGGTTTACCTATAGGAGTAGTATTGTTTGGGGAAAGGGATTACTTTGAAGTTTAACTCTATATGAATATTAGAAAATAAAAATAAAAAGGAATAAACTAGACTAAACTGAACTAAAATTAAAAAAGAAATTCAAAAAATATAAATGCAAAAGAAAAACATAGGTGTATGTATCAAAAAGTTTAGGTTAGAAGGTTTTTATGGAATTTGATGTACTGGACAGCTCACTGTAATGGTAAATAGGTTAAAATATTATCTATATGAAAAAAATAATAAACCAGAATAGTGGGAACGAGTTAAAAATAAAAGTTTTCCTATTAAGTAGTGCTGGTTGTTCTCTTGTCATTCTTTTTTTGTTTCCTTTCTTGGTTTGTTTTCTTGGGGAGGGGCCTGCCTTGTGGGTTTTCAGTCAATGATGTTCCCTGAGTTAAGTCCTCCCACCCCCCTCAAGGGGGTGGTCTCTGAGGAAACTCGTTTTTTTTTTTTCAGGCTTTTGTTCTCTGGCGGTTTTTATGTTTGTTCACTTTTTTTTCCTCTCCCCTTGACCGCTTTTGATGGTTTTTATAGATTTAGAGGAAAACAAGCTGCACCCTGACCTCCCTCTCAGAGAGAACCCTCAGTTTGGGTGCAGAGCCCAAATAAGTTCCCGTTGGCAGTTGGCAAACCAGGTTATGAGTCACGGTCCCTGGGCATGCAGGATCTTTTGCTTGTACCCAAAGCCACAGCAGCGGCAGCTGTCTGGGCAGCTCCAGACTTCCAGAGAGGTTCCAAGCAGCGATCACACACTGAGATTTTCCTGCTGGCCTGTGCTGGGAGTGCCTGGTCTTTCTGGGTCTAAGAGCACCCGGCTTGCAGGAACCTCTTTCAGGGGAGGCTGTGGGTCGTGCACGGGTCTCAGGCTCTGAGAACAGGGCGTAGGTCCAAAAGCACCAGGCTGGGCCTTCGCACACCTCTCTTTGGGGAGAGTTTGGTGCATGCGTCTTAGGCTCTGAAACAATGGCGCATATCAAAGGGCACCGGCTGGGCCTTTGTACCTCTCTCAGGGGAGCATGAGGAGCATGCACATCTCAGGCTTTGTAGCAGGGCCCACACGTTCTGCCGTCTGGCATGGCTCCCAGCCCCTCACAGGAGCTGGACCCCATAGTTCTCGGGTGCGCTGGCGGCTTAGGGACCAAGACCTGGTTTCTCCGCCACACTCTATCTGGCTCAGCACCAGGGGAGGCTGTTCTGGGACCAGGGACTTAAGCCCCTGTCCCTAGCCGCCCCGGTTCCCCATCCTTTGCTCTTTTGGAGTGCTTTCAACCAGTCTCCAAGTTAATGCTGGTCCCCAGACCCAGGGCACTCTTGTTCCTATTAGGGTTATTACTTTCCAACTGGTCACCTCTGGTCACCCCCTCCCTCTTTGTTTATCTTCTGATATCAGTCCGCCATTCCCACTCCACTTTACCTGCCCTCTGGTGTCTTCTGCCCCTGTGGAGATCCAGACGTGTATAATTCTGGCCTCAGGCTGATTTCATGGGTGATTGGAGTTCTTTGGTAGGTAATCAGCTCACTTTGGGGTACAGGTTGAAAAGGCGCCTCCTACTACTTCCCCGCCCTCTTGTCCCCAACTCCTTTGCTCTTTTTGAGTGCTTTCTACCAGACTCCAAGTTTTTGCTGGCCCCCAGATGCAGAGTACTCTCAGACTGGGGTATTACTTTCCAATGGGTTGCCTCTGGTGGCTGCCTCCCCCTTTTGTTTATCTTCCGATATCAGTCAGACGTTCCCACTCTGCTTTACATGGCCACAGGCATCTTCTGCTCCTGTGGAGATCCAGGCATGTATAATTCTAATCTCAGGCTGATTTCGTGGGTGATCGGAGTTCTTTGGTAGGTAATCAGCTCACTTCAGGGTACAGGTTGAAAGGGCGCCTCCTCCTACTTCCCCGCCATCTTGTCTCCCCCTCCTATTATCTCCCATCTTTTTTTAGTGAAAGCTTCACTGTGTGATTTGTTCTGGCAAATGGAATATGAATAAGATATGAGTAAAAGTAAAATATCTCAAATTCAAACAAACTTTAAGAGCCATTACATAGTCCCTCTATTGTTCTTATTCCTCTGCTGTGGTATTAGTGGGCCAGATAGATTTCAACACATAAAAAAAGAATAAAGACATGACCTGTGTTTCACGTTATTCAGACCCAACAGGTCATGTAAGAAAAAAGTTGATGAGAACATTGTGAGGCACTGACATTTGGAACTTGTAACCTAACTAATATAGAGTTTGGAGTCAATTACAGGGATGTGTGCTAATCACTAGATGAATAATAGTAACCCATTATTCATGATTATTTCAGAAACATGGATTCTATAAAATATTGTCCAATTTAGTCAGTTGTTATTTGGGGGAGGCTTTCAAGAAAGGATTTTCCTTTCCTGTCCTATTAGACAACTTGAATTGCACGTTTGTCTTGCTTATGCTGTTTTCATATTTTCCAGCCATAACATCCATACTTACAATTAAGCTAAAAGTAATAAAAGCATTGGAAAAATAAATGATAAGAATTTAATGATCTTATAAATTCACTAAATAAAATCATGTTATAACTAGAACACCAAAATCAATCTTTAACAATCTTATAAGGTTGAATTGAATTTTTAAATTATTTATAAAAAAGGGAAATTTTAATTAAGTTTATAATACTGAGATTATATTTTTTTAAAGATTTTATTTATTTATTTGACAGACGGAGATCACAAGTAGGCAGAGAGGGAGGCAGAGAGAGAGATATGGAAGCAGGCTCCCTGCTGAGATTATATTCTGCTACTGGTGGTAATATTGTAAGCCCATTCCAACATATGTGTAAATAATATAATACTTACTTAAATGTGCCTAGGTGAAATGTTGATCTATTTTGCAGGACATGACAGTAGGTCAAAGAGATATTACAGATATGTCCTATGAATGATACTCCAAATATCTATTATTTGTTCATATTCAACAAACTTAAATGTATCTCTCTACTTTTTACATCAAAAATCTATTCTACTTATATGAACAAATCTATGACGTGTCTAGGCATTTATATTCTTTGATCTGGACATTGTTGGTAATAAATCAAGGAACATTAATATATTTTTAAAGTATTCCTTCAGTGATTTTTTTACTACATTTTAATTAAATGTCCTATTATTCTGGGTGAATCATAGCTGGCACAATATTTCAAATTGCCTTTACTTACTCTTTATCAGTAACCATGAAATGATCCAACTAAGTGTATTCCAATAGCTTTGCAACACAGCTCCCTTTAATGTAATTGCACAATAAAATTGAACACAATTCAACTTTGAGAGTTTTTAGTCCCTTCTTATTTCTCAAAAAAAAAAAAATCTTCAGTTGCTATCTAAAAACTTTTGCATGTATTTGTGTTCATACTATTAAGTACATTCCTTTGTCTCATGTTTACCCAAATCTTATTAAACTCCTTGCATTCTTCTCCAGGGGAATATTCAAGTATGTTCAAGGACTTTGTAACAATTTTACAGTTGTCTTCAATTAGGCAGTCCTGTTACCTACTCATTTCTCTATGACCAAAATCCTACTGGAGATGATTCAGAAGGACCAATCATCAGAAAATAATAAAAGTCCCATGTTTACACATCCTCAAGTTTAAATTACTTTCTTTAGTGTTTATTTTCTGGTGTCATATGCAAGTGAATGCACCTTAAGACATTCTTTATTAAAAGGAATTCATATGAATGAAGTAGTAATCAAAAACCTCCCAAAAAACAAGAGCCCAGGACCTGAAAGATTCCCTGGCAAATTCTACCAAACAGTCAAATAAGAAATAATACCTATTCTTCTAAAGCTGTTTCAAAAATTGAAGCAGAAAAAAACTTCCAGATTCTTTTTATGAGGCCAGCATTACCCTGACCCCAAACCAAACAAAGACATCATCAAAAAGCAGAATTTCAGACCTAAATCCCTGATGAATATGGACGCTAAGATTCTCAACAAGATCCTAGGTAATAGAATTCAACAGTACATTAAAAAAATTATCCTCCATGCGCTGGTGGGAATTATCCAAGGGGTGCAGGGGTGGTTCAACATTCGCAAATCAATCAATGTGATAGAACGAATCAATAAGAGAAGAGAGAAGAACCACATGGTTCTCTCAATTGATGAAGAAAAGACATTTGACAAGACATAGCATCTGTTCCTGACTAAAATGCTCCAAAGTATAGGGATAGAGGGAACATTCCTCAGCTTCATAAAAACAATCTATGAAAAACCCACAGTGAATATCATCCTCAATGGGGAAAAGCTGACAGCCTTCCCTTTGAGATCAGGAACATGACAAAGATGTCTACTCTCACCAATCTGTTCAACGTAATATTGGCAGTCCTGGCAACAGCAATCAGACAACAAAGAGAAATAAAAGATATTCAAGGGATGCCTGGGTGCCTCAGTCTGTTAAGCCACTGACTTCAGCTCAGGTCATGATCCCAGGGTCCTGGGACTGAGTACCACATTGAACTCCTTGCTCACCAGGGAGACTGCTTCTCTCTCTGCCACTACCTGCCACTCTGCCTGCTTGTGCACTCACTCTCTCTCTCTGATAAATAATATATTAAAAATAAATAAGTAAATAAATAAATAAATAAAATATTTAAAAGGTATTCAAATTGGCAAGGAAGAAGTCAAACTTTCTTTGCAGATGACATGAGACTTTGGAAAACCCAATAAGCTCTACCCCCAGACTACTAGAACTCATACAGCAATACAGGAATGTGGCAGGATACAAAATCAAAGTACAGAAATCAGTGGCTTTCTTATACACTAACAATGAAAATACAGAAAGGGAGATAGGAGAATTGATTCCATTCACTATAGAACCAAGAACCATAAGATACCTGGGAATAAACCTAACGAAAGAGGTAAAGGATCTGTACTCGAGGAACTACAGAACACTCATGAAAGAAATCGAAGAAGACACAAAAAGATGGTAGACCATTCCATGCTCATGGATCAGAAGAATAAGCATTGTTAAATGTCTATACTACCTGGAGCAAGCTATACTTTCAGTACCATTCTGATCAAAATTCCACTGCTTTTTTTCAAAGAGCTGGAGCAAATAATTTTAAAATTTGTATGGAATCAGAAGAGACCCCGAATTGCTAAGGAAATGTTGAAAAACAAAAATAAAGCTGGGGGCATCACGTTACCTGATTTCAAGCTTTATTACAAAGTTGTGATCACCAAGACAGCATGGTACTGGCATAAAAACAGAAACATAGACCAGTGGAACAGAGTAGAGAGCCCAGATATGAACCCTCAACTCTATCGTCAAATCATCTTCGACAAAGCAAAAATATATATATACAGTGGAAAAAAGACAGTCTCTAAAATAAATGGTGCTGAGAAATTGGACACCTATATATAGAAGAATGAAATTCGACTATTCTCTTACACCATACACAAAGATAAACTCAAAATGGATAAAAGACCTCAACGTGAGACAGGAATCCATCAGAATCCTAGAGGAGAACATAGGCAATAACCTCTTCAGTATCAGCTACAGCAACTTCTTTCAAGATATGTCTCCAAAGGCAAAGGAAACAAAAGCGAAAATGAACTTTTGGGAATTCATCAAGATCAAATGCTTCTGCACAGCAAAGTAAACAGTCAACAAAACAAAGAGGTCGCCCATGGAATAGGATAAGACATTCGCAAATGACAATACAGACAAAGGGCTGATATCCAGGATATATAAAGATCTCCTCAAACTCAACACACACAAAACAGAGGATCACATCAAAAAATGGGCAGAAGACATGAATAGACCCTTCTCCAAAGAAGACATATGAATGGATAACAGACACATGAAAAAATGTTCATCATCAAGAGAAAACAGGGAGATTCTAATCAAAACCACATTGAGATGCCACCATACACCAGTTAGAAAGGCCAAAAGTAACAAGACAGTAAACAACATGGGTTGGAGAGGGTGTGGAGAAACTGCAACCCTCTTATGCTGTTGGTGGGAATGCAAGTTGGTGCAGTCACTTTGGAAAACAGTGTGGAGATTCCTTAAGAAATTAAAAAGAGAGTTTTCACAGTCGCCAAACTGTGGAAAGAACCAAGATGCCCTTCAACAGATGAATGGATAAGGAAGATGTTGTCCATATACACTATGGAGTATTATGCCTCCATCAGAAAGGATGAATACCCAACTTTTGTAGCAACATGGATGGGACTGGAAGAGATTATGCTGAGTGAAATAAGTCAAGCAGAGAGAGTCAATTATCATATGGTTTCACTTATTTGTGGAGCATATCAAATAACATGGAGGACATGGGGAGATGGAGAGGAGAAGGGAGTTGGGGAAAATTGGAGGGGGAGACAAACCATGAGAGACTATGGACTCTGAAAAAACAATCTGAGTGTTTTGGACGGGCAGGTGGTGGGAGGTTGGGTGAGCCTGGTGGTGGGTATTATGCAGGGCACATATTCCATGGAGCCCTGTGTATGGTATATAAACAATGAATTCTGGTACACTGAAAAGAATTTTTTTAAAAAATAGAGTTTTCCAGCAAATGGATTCTCTTCTCCAGTCGCCAGAGAGGAACTGACAACACTTTTGAGTTTTCACTGAGCAAGACCCACATTGAACGTCGGATCTCCAGAACTAGAGAAATCACAAGTAGATGGAGAGGCAGGCAGAGAGAGAGAGAGGGAAGCAGGCTCCCTGCTGAGCAGAGAGTCCGATGCGGGACTCTATCCCAGGACCCTGAGATCATGACCTGAGCCAAAGGCAGCGGCTTAACCCACTGAGCCACCCAGGCGCCCCAGTAAGTACTATTTTAGAGTGTTAATGGACATTTACATATCAAAACTGAAGGATTAGGAACTTTGTGTAGGAGCAATCGAAGCATTGAAAGGGTAGTCCAAAATAAAATTGAATTGCATAAACACGGGGGAAGAGTCAAGATGGCGGAGAAGTAGCAGGCTGAGACTACTTCAGCTAGCCGGAGATCAGCTAGATAGCTTATCTAAAGATTGCAAACACCTGAAAATCCATCGGCAGATCGAAGAGAAGAGCAGCAATTCTGGAAACAGAAAAACAACCACTTTCTGAAAGGTAGGACCGGCGGAGAAGTGAATCCAAAGCGACGGGAAGATAGACCCCGGGGGGAGGGGCCGGCTCCCGGCAAGCGGCAGAGCAACGGCGCACAAAATCAGGACTTTTAAAAGTCTGTTCCGTTGAGGGACATCGCTCCAGAGGCTAAACCGGGGCAAAGCCCACGCGGGGTCAGCGTGGCCTCAGGTCCCGCAGGGTCACAGAAGGATCGGGGGTGTCTGACTGTCGCAGAGCTTGCGGCTCTGAGCCGGCTACAGAGACAGAGCCGACAGTAAGCTCACAGCTCGGTGTTACCTTGAACCAGTCGCAGGCTCGGTGAGCTCGGAGCGCGGCCGGAGGTCAGGCAGACAGGAGTAACTGGGCGCTGTTCTCTGAGGGCGCACTGAGGAGTGGGGCCCCGGGCTCTCGGGTCCTCCGGGCCGGAGACCAGGAGGCCGCCATTTGTATTCCCGTCCTCCGGAACTCTACGGAAAGCACTCAGGGAACAAAAGTTCCTGAAAGCAAACCCGAGTGGACTACTCACCCCGACCCCTGAAAAGGGTGGTGCAATTCCGCCTGGGGCAAAGACACTTGAGAATCACTACAACAGGCCCCTCCCCCAGAAGATCATCAAGAAATCCAGCCGAGACCAAGTTCACCTACCAAGGACTGCGGTTTCAATACCAAGGAGAGCAGCAGAATTCCAGAGGAGGAGAAAGCAAAGCACGGAACTCATGGCTTTTTCCCTGTGATTTTTTTTAGTCTTGCAGTTAATTTAATTTTTTTTTCTTTTTCATTTTTTGGTTTTTTCCTCACTTTCTGGTAAAATTTTTTTTTAACTTTTACATTTTTCTTTTTTAACGTTTTTTAACCAGTTTATCTAATATATATATTTTTTCTTTTTTATATTTTTCTCATTGTTTTTAATTCTTTTCTTTTTTTTTCTTTTTTTTTCTTTCTTCCTTTTTGAACCTCTTTTTATCCCCTTTCTCCCCACTCACAATTAGGGATCTCTTCTAATTTGGATAAAGCATATTTTTCTGGGGTTGTTGCCACCCTTTTAGTATTTTCCTTCCTCCTTCATATACTCTTATCTGGACAAAATGACAAGAAGGAAAAATTCAACACAAAAAAAAGAACAAGAGGCAGTACCGAAGGCTAGGGACCTAATCAATACAGACATTGGTAATATGTCAGATCTAGAGTTCAGAATGACAATTCTCAAGGTTCTAGCCGGGCTTGAAAAAGGCATGGAAGATATTAGAGAAACCCTCTCGAGGGATATAAAAGCCCTTTCTGGAGAAATAAAAGAACTAAAATCTAACCAAGTTGAAATCAAAAAAGCTATTAATGAGGTGCAATCAAAAATGGAGGCTCTCACTGCTAGGATAAGTGAGGCAGAAGAAAGAATTAGTGATATAGAAGACCAAATGACAGAGAATAAAGAAGCTGAGCAAAAGAGGGACAAACAGCTACTGGACCACGAGGGGAGAATTCGAGAGATAAGTGACACCATAAGATGAAACAACATTAGAATAATTGGGATTCCAGAAGAAGAAGAAAGAGAGAGGGGAGCAGAAGGTATACTGGAGAGAATTATTGGGGAGAATTTCCCCAATATGGCAAAGGGAACGAGCATCAAAATTCAGGAGGTTCAGAGAACGCCCCTCAAAATCAATAAGAATAAGCCCACACCCCGTCACCTAATAGTAAAATTTACAAGTCTCAGTGACAAAGAGAAAATCCTGAAAGCAGCCCGGGAAAAGAAGTCTGTAACATACAATGGTAAAAATATTAGATTGGCAGCTGACTTATCCACAGAGACCTGGCAGGCCAGAAAGAGCTGGCATGATATTTTCAGATCACTAAACGAGAAAAACATGCAGCCAAGAATACTATATCCAGCCAGGCTATCATTGAAAATAGAAGGAGAGATTAAAAGCTTCCAGGACAAACAAAAACTGAAAGAATTTGCAAACACCAAACCAGCTCTACAGGAAATATTGAAAGGGGTCCTCTAAGCAAAGAGAGAGCCTACAAGTGGTAGATGAGAAAGGAACAGAGACCATATACAGTAACAGTCACCTTACAGGCAATACAATGGCACTAAATTCATATCTCTCAATAGTTACCCTGAATATTAATGGGCTAAATGCCCCTGTCAAAAGACACAGTCTATCAGAATGGATAAAAAAAAAACCCATCTATATGTTTCCTCCAAGAAACTCATTTTAAGCCTGAAGACACCTCCAGATTTAAAGTGAGGGGGTGGAAAAGAATTTACCATGCTAATGGACATCAGAAGAAAGCAGGAGTGGCAATCCTTATATCAGATCAATTAGATTTTAAGCCAAAGACTATAATAAGAGATGAGGAAGGACACTATATCATACTCAAAGGGTCTGTCCAACAAGAAGATCTAACAATTTTAAATATCTATGCCCCCAATGTGGGAGCAGCCAACTATATAAACCAATTAATAACAAAATCAAAGAAACACATCAACAATAATACAATAATAGTAGGGGACTTTAACACTCTGCTCACTGAAATGGACAGGTCATCCAAGCCAAAGATCAGCAAGGAAATAAAGGCCTTAAATGACACACTGAACCAGATGGACATCACAGATATATTCAGAACATTTCATCCCAAAGCAACAGAATACACATTCTTCTGTAGTGCACATGGAACATTCTCCAGAATAGATCACATCCTCAGTCCTAAATCAGGACTCAACCGGTATCAAAAGATTGGGATCATTCCCTGCATATTTTCAGACCACAATGCTCTAAAGCTAGAACTCAACCACAAAAGGAAGTTTGGAAAAAAACCAAATACATGGAGACTAAACAGCATCCTTCTAAAGAATGAATGGGTCAACCGGGAAATTAAAGAAGAATTGAAAAAAATCATGGAAACAAATGATAATGAAAATACAACGGTTCAAAATCTGTGGGACACAACAAAGGCAGTCCTGAGAGGAAAATATATAGCGGTTCAAGCCTTTCTCAAGAAACAAGAAAGGTCTCAGGTACACAACCTAACCCTACACCTAAAGGAGCTAGAGAAAGAACAAGAAAGAAACCCTAAGCCCAGCAGGAGAAGAGAAATCATAAAGATCAGAGCAGAAATCAATGAAATAGAAACCAAAAAAACAATAGAACAAATCAACGAAACTAGGAGCTGTTTCATTGAAAGAATTAATAAAATTGATAAACCCCTGGCCCGACTTATCAAAAAGAAAAGAGAAAGGACCCAAATAAATAAAATCATGAATGAAAGAGGAGAGATCACAACTAACACCAAAGAAATACAAACTATTATAAGAACATACTATGAGCAACTCTACGCCAATAAATTTGACAATCTGGAAGAAATGGATGCATTCCTAGAAACATATAAACTACCACAACTGAACCAGGAAGAAATAGAAAGCCTGAACAGACCCATAACCAGTAAGGAGATTGAAACAGTCATTAAAAATCTCCAAACAAACAAAAGCACAGGGCCAGACGGCTTCCCGGGGGAATTCTACCAAACATTTAAAGAAGAACTAATTCCTATTCTCCTGAAACTGTTCCAAAAAATAGAAATGGAAGGAAAACTTCCAAACTCATTTTATGAGGCCAGCATCACCTTGATCCCAAAACCAGACAAGGATCCCATCAAAAAAGAGAGCTATAGACCAATATCCTTGATGAACACAGATGCGAAAATACTCAACAAAATACTAGCCAATAGGATTCAACAGTACATTAAAAGGATTATTCACCACGACCAAGTGGGATTTATTCCAGGGCTGCAAGGTTGGTTCAACATCCGCAAATCAGTCAATGTGATACAACATATCAATAAAAGAAAGAACAAGAACCATATGATACTCTCAATAGATGCTGAAAAAGCATTTGACAAAGTACAGCATCCCTTCCTTATCAAAACTCTTCAAAGTGTAGGGATAAAGGGCACATACCTCAATATCATCAAAGCCATCTATGAAAAACCCACCGCAAATATCATTCTCAATGGAGAAAAACTGAAAGCTTTTCCGCTAAGGTCAGGAACACGGCAAGGATGTCCATTATCACCACTGCTATTCAACATAGTACTAGAGGTCCTAGCCTCAGCAATCAGACAACAAAAGGAAATTAAAGGCATCCAAATCGGCAAAGAAGAAGTCAAATTATCACTCTTCGCAGATGATATGATACTATATGTGGAAAACCCAAAAGACTCCACTCCAAAACTGCTAGAACTTAAACAGGAATTCAGTAAAGTGTCAGGATATAAAATCAATGCACAGAAATCAGTTGCATTTCTCTACACCAACAGCAAGACAGAAGAAAGAGAAATTAAGGAGTCCATCCCATTTACAATGCACCCAAAACCATAAGATACCTAGGAATAAACCTAACCAAAGAGGCACAGAATCTATACTCAGAAAACTATAAAGTACTCATGAAAGAAATTGAGGAAGACACAAAGAAATGGAAAAATGTTCCATGCTCCTGGATTGGAAGAATAAATATTGTGAAAATGTCTATGCTACCTAAAGCAATCTACACATTTAATGCAATTCCTATCAAAGTACCGTCCATCTTTTTCAAAGAAATGGAACAAATAATTCTAAAATTTATATGGAACCAGAAAAGACCTCGAATAGCCAAAGGGATATTGAAAAAGAAAGCCAACGTTGGTGGCATCACTATTCCGGACTTCCAGCTCTATTACAAAGCTGTCATCATCAAGACAGCATGGTACTGGCACAAAAACAGACACATAGATCAATGGAACAGAATAGAGAGCCCAGAAATAGACCCTCAACTCTATGGTCAACTAATCTTCGACAAAGCAGGAAAGAATGTCCAATGGAAAAAAGACAGCCTCTTCAACAAATGGTGTTGGGAAAATTGGACAGCCACATGCAGAAAAATGAAATTGGATCATTTCCTTACACCACACACAAAAATAGACTCAAAATGGATAAAGGACCTCAATGTGCGAAAGGAATCCATCAAAATCCTTGAGGAGAACACAGGCAGCAACCTCTTCAACCTCAGCCACAGCAATATCTTCCTAGGAACAAGGCCAAAGGCAAGGGAAGCAAGGGCAAAAATGAACTATTGGGATTTCATCAAGATCAAAAGCTTTTGCACAGCAAAGGAAACAGTTAACAAAATCAAAAGACAACTGACAGAATGGGAGAAGATATTTGCAAACGACATATCAGATAAAGGACTAGTGTCCAGAATCTATAAAGAACTTAGCAAACTCAACACCCAAAGAACAAATAATCCAATCAAGAAATGGGCAGAGGACATGAACAGACATTTCTGCAAAGAAGACATCCAGATGGCCAACAGACACATGAAAAAGTGCTCCATATCACTCGGCATCAGGGAAATACAAATCAAAACCACAATGAGATATAACCTCACACCAGTCAGAATGGCTAAAATCAACAAGTCAGGAAATGACAGATGCTGGCGAGGATGCGGAGAAAGGGGAACTCTCCTACACTGTTGGTGGGAATGCAAGCTGGTGCAGCCACTCTGGAAAACAGCATGGAGGTTCCTCAAAATGTTGAAAATAGAACTGCCCTATGACCCAGCAATTGCACTATTGGGTATTTACCCTAAAGATACAAATGTAGTGATCCAAAGGGGCACGGGCACCCGAATGTTTATAGCAGCAATGTCCACAATAGCCAAACTATGGAAAGAACCTAGATGTCCATCAACAGATGAATGGATCAAGAAGATGTGGTATATATACACAATGGAATACTATGCAGCCATCAAAAGAAATGAAATCTTGCCATTTGCGACAACATGGATGGAACTAGAGCGTATCATGCTTAGCGAAATAAGTCAAGCAGAGAAAGACAACTCTCATATGATCTCCCTGATATGAGCAAGTGGTGATGCAACATGGGGGCTTAAGTGGGTAGGAGAAGAATAAATGAAACAAGATGGAATTGGGAGGGAGACAAACCATAAGTGACTCTTAATCTCACAAAACAAACTGAGGGTTGCTTGGGGGAGGGGGTTTGGGAGAAGGGGGTGGGATTATGGACACTGGGGAGGGTATGTGCTTTGGTGAGTGCTGTGAAGTGTGTAAACCTGGTGATTCACAGACCTGTACCCCTGGGATAAAAACATATGTTTATAAAAAAATAAAAAATTTAAAAAAAAATAGAGTTTTCCTATCACCCAGCAATTACACTACTGGGTATTTACACCAAAGATATAGATGTAGTGAGAAGAAGGGCCATCTGTACCCCAATGTTCATATCAGCAAAGGCCTCGGTTGCCAAACTGTGGAAAGGACCAAGATGCCCTTCAACAGACAAATGGATAAAGAAGATATGGTCCATATATATTATGGAGTATTATGCCTCCATCTGAAAGGATGAATACCCAACTTTAGTATCAACATGAATGGGACTGGAAGAGATTATGCTGAGTGAAATAAGGCAAGCAGAGAGAGTCAGTTATCATATGGTTTTGCTTATTTGTGGGGCATAAGGAATAACATGGAGGATATGGGGAGATGGAGAGGAGAAGTGAGTTGTAGAAAATTAGAGGGGGGAAACTCATGAGAGACTATGGGCTCTGAGAAACAAACTGAGGGTTTCAGAGGAGAGTGGGTAGGTGGCTGGGTGAGCCTGGTGGTGAGCATTATGGAGGGCATGTATCAGATGGAGCACCGTGAGGTGCATAAACAATTACTTTGGGAACATTGAAAAGAAATGTTAAAACAAAACAAACAAAAAAAAGGTGGGGCCTCAGTGGCTCAGTGGGTTAAGCCTCCACCTCTGGATCAGGACGTGATCTCAGAGTCGTGGGATCAAGCCCCATATTGGGCTCAGTGCTAGGCAGGGAGCCTGCATCCCCCTCCCTCTCTCTGCCTGCCTCTCTGCCTGCTTGTGATCTCTGTCAAATAAATAAATAAAATATTTTTTTAAAAAAAGAAGTTAGGGGACAAGATGGCGGGGAAGTAGGAGGAGGCGCCTTTTCAACCTGTACCCCAAAGTGAACTGATTACCTACCAAAGACTCCGATCACCCATGAAATAAGTCTGAGATCAGAATTATACACGTCTGGATCTCCACAGGGGAAGAAGATGCCAGTGGGAAGGTAAAGCGGAGTGGGAATGGTGGACTGATATCAGAAGATAAACAAAAGGGGGAGGGAGCCACCAGAGGTGACCAGTTGGAAAGTAATACCCCCAATAGGAGCAAGAGTGCCCTGCCTCTGGGGACCAGCATTAACTTGAAGACTGGTTGAAAGCACTCTAAAAGAGCAAAGGATTGCGGGGGGAAAATTGTGGGAATCGGGACAGCTAGGACAGGGGCTTAAGTCCCTGGTCCCAGGACAGCCTCCCCTGGTGCTGAGCCAGGGAGAGTGTGGCGGAGAAACCAGGTCTTGGTCCCTAAGCCTCCAGCGCGCCCGAGAACATGTGGGGTCCGTTTCCTGTGAGGGGATGGGAGCCACGCCTGGCAGCAGAACACGTGAGCCATGCTATAGAGCATGAGATACTCCCCTGAAAGAGGTACAAAGGCCCAGCCAGTGCGCTTTGATATGTGCCATTGTTTCAGAGCCCAAGACGCCTGCACCAAACTCCCCCCGCAGAGAGGTGCGCGAAGTCCCAGCCTGGTGCTCTCAGACCTGCGCCCCTTTCTCAGAGCCTGAGACCCACGTGCGAACCTCAGCCTCCCCTGAAATTGGTGCGCGCAAGCTGGGCGCTCTTAGACCCAGAAAGACCAGGCAATCCCAGCCGGGCCAGCAGGAAAATCTCAGTGTGTGATTGCTGCTTGGAACCTCTCTGGCAGTCTGGTGCTGCCCAGACAACCACCACTGCCTTGGCTTTGGGTACAAGCAAAAGATCCTGCATCCACAGGGACCGCGAATTGTAACCTGCTCTGCCAGTGGCCAAGGGGGAACTTATTTAGGCCCTGCAGACAGACTCAGGATTCTCTCTGAGAGGGAGATCAGGGTGCGGTTTGTTTTCCTCGAAAACTACAAAAACCATCAAAAGCAGTCAAAGTGAGAAAAAAAAAAAAGTGAACAAACATAAAAACCGCCAGAGAACAAAAGCCTGAAAAAAAAAACGAGTTTCCTCAGAGACCACCCCCTTGAGGGGGGTGGGAGGACTTAACTCAGGGAACATCATTGACTGAAAACCCAGGTGGCAGGCCCCACCCCAGATAAGAAACCTATAAAGAAAAAAAAAGGACTATAAGAGAACAACCACTACTTCATAGGAAAACTTTTATTTTTCATTCATTCCCACTAATCAGATTCATTTTTTTAATATATAGGTATTTTTTAACCTATATACCATGACAGCAAGCTGTCCAGTACATCAAATTCCATAATAACCTTCTAACCTGAACTTTTTGATACATACACCTATGTTTTTCTTTTGCATTTCTACATTTTGAATTCCTTTTTTTTGTTGTTGTTAATAAGTGTATGTTTTATTGATTTTTTTCAGGTTATTTATTTTCAGAAAACCAGTATTCATTATTTTTTCACCACACCCAGTACTCCATGCAATCCGTGCCCTCTATAATGCCCACCACCTGGTACCGCAACCTTCCACCCCCCCACCACTACAAAACCCTCAGATTGTTTTTCAGAGTCCATAGTCTCTCATGATTCACATCCCCTTCCAATTTACCCCAACTCCCTTCTCCTCTCTAACACCCCTTGTCCTCCATGATATTTGTTATGCTCCACAAATAAGTGAAACCATATGATAATTGACTCTCCCTGCTTGACTTATTTCACTGAGCATAACAGTCCCATCCATGTTACTACAAAAGTTGGGTATTCATCCTTTCTGATGGAGGCATAATACTCCATAGTGTATATGGACCACATCTTCCTTATCCATTTGTAGCATGGAAAGAAACAAGATGCCCTTCAACGGACGAATTCCATTTTTTTTTTTATTTTAGTTTAGTTTAGTCTAGTATATAACTTTTTATTTTTATATTCTAATATTCATATAGAGTTAAACTTCAAAGTAATCTCCTTTCCCCAATAAATACTACCCCTATAGGTAAACCAATTTTTAATCCCCCTTTATCTTTGGAAAGTTGAGTCCTTTAACAAAGATATCAAGATACATCCAGGAAGAATCAAAACAACCTTCTTCACACACACTGAGAATTTATAACCACTCTCCCATCTTATTCTTCCACCAGTGCTTCTGTGTTTTTGTGTTTGTCGTGATAGTATATAAATCTTACACTTGGGGTTCTTTTTGACGAGGTTCTTCCTTTATTTGCATATTTTTTCTCTCATATACTTTTATCAGTATTTTTGTTTGTTTTTGTTTGTCTACTTCATAAATCTTACCTTGCAGCCCATTTGGGCTGAAACTTCTCTTTCATTTTCCCTTTCTTTCCTGTCTCTCACTCTCTCTCTCTTTCTTTTATTTCATTTTCTTTTTCTTTTCTTTTGTCTCTCATTTGGGTGGGGAATCCTGATTGCTCAGAAGTGTTCCAGGGTGCACCTTGACTGCACCACGGTGGATACATCCAGCTACATCTGTTCAGTCATCTCTCAACAAAATTACTAGGAGGAGGAATGCCCAACAGAAGAAAAACACAGAGGATGGACCTACTGCAACAGAGCTAACGGCTATCAACATAGACAATATGTCGGAAAGAGAATTCAGGATAACAATTATCCAGGCAATAGCTAGGTTGGAGAAAGCCATGGATGACCAAATGGAATTGATTAGGGCCGAGCTGTAAGTGACGAGAGATGATGTTCACAATATTAGGGCAGAGCTTAAAGCTATAAGGGAGGAGGTTAACAATGCTCTCAATGACTTCCAATCTAATCTAAACTCTCTCAAAGCTAGGGTAACTGAGACAGAAGATAGAATTAGTGATCTGGAAGACAAACAGGTAGAGAGAAAGGATCAGGAGGAAGCCTGGAATAAACAGCTTAGAAACCACGAAATAAATGATGCCATAAAACATTCCAATGTCAGAATTATTGGAATCCCTGAAGTGGAGGAGAAAGAAAGAAGTCTAGAAGATATAGTGGAACAAGACCAACATAAAAATTTTCCCAATCTCGCAAATGGAACCAGTGTTCATGTACTAGAGGCTCAACGGTCTCCACCCAAGATTATACATTCCAAAAAAACAACACGACACCTGATAGTCAAATTAAGGAATTATAATTGTAGGTATAATCTCTTGAAAGCTTCTAGGGCAAAGGGACTCCTTACTAACAGAGGAAAGCCTATCAGAATAATCTCAGACCTGTCCGCAGAGACCTGGCAAGCCAGAAAGGGCTGGCAAGATATATTCAAGGCACTGAATGAGAAGAACATGCAGCCAAGAATACTTTATCCAGCAAGACTGACATTCAAAATGGATGGAGAGATAAAGAGTTTTCAGGACGGGCAAGACTTAAAAGACTATGCAACCACCAAGCCAACACTGCAGGAAATATTATGGGGGGTTCTATAAAAGAGGAAAAACTGTAAGAATAGCATTGAACAGAAATATAGAGACAATATACAGAAGAAGGACTTCAAAGGTAACTCGATGTCAATAAAAACGTTACTATTAATAATCAGTCTCAATGTGAATGGCCTAAATGCGCCCATAAAATGGCAAAGGGTTGCATAATGGATAAAACGACAGGACCCATCCATATGTTGTCTACAAGAGACCCATTTTGAACCTAAAGATACACCCAGACTGAAAGTGAAGGGATGGAGAAGCATTTTTCATGCCAGTGGGCCTCAAAAGAAGGCTGGGGTAGCGATTCTCATATCAGATAAGTTAGATTTTAAACTAAAGACTGTAGTCAGAGATCCAGAAGGACACTACATAATCCTTAAAGGAACTATCCACCAAGATTATCTAACAATTATAAATATCTATGCCCCCATTATGGGAGCAGCCAATTACATAAGAAACTGTTAATCAAGATAAAGAGTCATATCGATGTGAATACACTAATCATAGGAGATCTTAAAACACCTCGCTCAGAAATACACAGATCATCGAAGCAGAAAATCAATAAAGAAACAAGAGCATTGAACAACACATTGGAACAGATGGACGTCATAGATATATACAGAACATTCCACCCTAAAACAACAGAACACTCATTCTTCTCAAGTGCACATGGAACCTTCTCAAGAATAGACCACATACTGACTGGGTCACAAATCAGGACTAAACTGATACCAAAAGACTGAGATGATTCCCTGCATATTCTCAGATCACAATGCTTTGAAACTGAGGCTTAATCACAAGGAAAAGTTCAGAAGGAACTCAAACACCTGGAAACTAAAGGCCCCCTTGCTTAAGAATGTTTGGATCAACCAGGAGGTCAAAGAAGAACTGAAACAATTCATGGAAACCAATGACAATGAAGACACTTCTGTCCAAAATCTAGGGGATACAGCAAAGACGGTCCTAAGGGGGAAGTACATAGCCATCCAAGCCTCCCTCAGAAAAATTGAAAAATCCAGAACACAGCAGCTGTCTGTACACCTGAAAGAACTGGAGAATCAACAACAAATCAAACCAACTACACACATAAGAAGGGAAATCATCAAGATTAGAGCTGAGATAAATGAGGTAGAAACCAGAGATACAGTAGAACGTATCAATGAAACTAGAAGTTGGTTTTTTGAAACAATCAATAAGATCGATAAGCCACAGGCCACACTAATCCAAAAGAAAAGAGAGAAAGCCTAAATTCATGAAATTATGAATGAAAAGGGAGAGATCACAATGAACACCGAGGAAGTAGAAACAATCATCAGAAGTTATTATCAACCGTTATATGCCAATAAGCTTAGCAACCTAGATGAAATGGATGCATTCCTGGAAAACTATAAACTCCCAAAATTGAACTGGAAGAAATCGACAACTTGAATAGACTCATATCTAGTAACGAGATTGAAGCAGTGATCAAAAACCTCCCAAAAAACAAGGGCCCAGGACCTGATGGTTTCCCTAGGGAATTCTACCAAACTTTCAAAGAAGAAATAACACCTATTCTCCTGAAGCTGTTTCAAAAAATTGAAGCAGAAGGAAAACTTCCAACTCTTTCTATGAAGCGAGCATTACCCTGATCCCCAAACGAGGCAAAGACCCTACCAAAAAGGAGAATTTCAGACCAATATCATTGCTGAAAATGGATGCTAAGGTTCTCAACAAGATCCTAGCCAACAGGATCCCACAGCACATTAAAAAGATTATCCACCATGACCAGGTGGGATTCATCCCTGGGCTACAAGGATGGTTCAACATTCGCAAATCAATCAACGTGATAGAACAAATTAATATGAGAAGAGAGAACACCACGTGGTCCTCTCAATCAATGCAGAAAAAGCATTTGACAAAATCCATCCTCTTTTCCTTACTAAAACACTTCAAAGTATAGGGCTAGAGGGGGCATTCCTGAATTTCATCAAATCTATCTATGAAAGACCCACAGTAAATATTATCCTCAATGGGAAAAAGCTTGCTGCCTTCCCGTTGAGATCAAGAACACAACAAGGATGCCCACTCTCACCACTCTTGTTCAACATATAATTAGAAGACCTAGCAACAGCAATCAGACAACAAAGAGAAATAAAAGGTATCCAAATTGGCAATGAAGAAGTCAAACTCTCTCTATTCGCAGATGACATGATTCTTTATATGGAAAGTCCAAAAGACTCCACTCCCAAACTACTAGAATTCATACAGCAATTCAGCAACGTGGCAGGATACAAAGTCAATGTGCAGAAATCAGTGGCTTTCTTACACTAACAATGAAAATACAGAAAGGGAAATTAGAGAATCGATACCATTTTCCATAGCACCAAGAACCATAAGATACCTGGGAATAAACCTAACCAAAGAGGTAAAGGATCTGTACTTGAGGAACTACAGAACACTCATGAAAGAAATTGAAGAAGACACAAATAGATGGAATTCCATTCCATGCTCTTGAATCGGAAGAATAAACATTATTAAAATGTCTATACTGCCTAGAGCAATCTATACTTTTAATGCCATTCCAATCAAAATTCCACCAGTATTCTTCAAAGAGCTGGAACAAATAATCCAGAAATTTGTGTGGAATCAGAAGAGACCCCGAATCGCTAAGGAAATGTTGAAAATCAAAAATAAAACTGGGGGCATCACGTTACCTGATTTCAAGCTTTATTACAAAGCTGTGGTCCCCAAGACAGCATGGTACTGGCATAAAAACAGACACATAGGCCAGTGGAACAGAATAGAGAGCCCAGATATTGACGTTCAACTCTATGGTCAATTAATCTTTGACAAAACAGGAAAAAAATATACAGATGAAAAAAGACAGTCTCTTCAATAAATGGTGGTGGGAAAATTGGACAGCTATAAGTAAAAGAAACTCGACCATTCTCTTACACCGTGCACAAAGATAAACTCAAAATGGATAAAAGACCTGAATGTGAGACAGGAATCCATCAGAATCCTAGAAGAGAACATAGGCAGTAATCTCTGCGATATCTGCCACAGCTACCTCTTTCAAGATATGTCTCCAAAGGCAAAGGAAACAAAAGCGAAGATGAACTTTTGGGACTTCATCAAAATCAAGAGCTTCTGCACAGCAAAGGAAACAGTCAAGAAAACAAAGAGTCAACCCTTGGAATGGGAGAAGATATTTGCAAATAACAGTACAGACAAAAGGTTGATATCCAGGATCTATAATGAACTCCTCAAACTCAACACACACAAAACAGACAAGCTTATCAAAAAATGGGAAGAAGATATGAACAGACACTTCTCCATTGAAGACATACAAATGGCTATCAGACACATGAAAAAAATGTTCATCATCATTAGCCATCAGGGAGATTCAAATTAAAACCACATTGAGATATCACCTTACACCAGTTAGAATGGCCATAATTAACAAGACATGAAACAACATGTGTTGGAGGGGATGTGGAGAAAGGGGAACCCTCTTCCACTGTTTGTGGGAATGCAAGTTGGTGCAGCCTCTTTGGAGAACAGTGTGGAGATTCCTCAAGAAATTAAAAATAGAACTTCCCTATGACCCTGCCATTGCACTCCTGGGTATTTACCCCCAAAATACAGATGTCGTGAAAAGAAGGGCCATCTGTACCCCAATGTTTATAGCAGCAATGGCCACCGTCACCAAACTGTGGAAAGAACCAAGATGCCCTTCCACAGATGAATGGATAAGGAAGATGTGGTCCATATACACTATGGAGTCTTATGCCTCCATCAGAATGGATGAATACCCATCTTTTGTAGCAACATGGACGGGGCTGGAAGAGATTATGCTGAGTGAAATAAGTCAAGAAGAGACAGTCAATTATCATATGGTTTCACCTATTTGTGGATCATAACAAATAGCATGGAGGACAAGGGGTGTTAGAGAGGAGAAGAGAGTTGGGGTAAATTGGAAGGGGAGGTGAACCATGAGAGACTGTGGACTCTGAAAAACAATCTGATGTGTATGAAGTTGCGGGGAGGTGGGAGGTTTGGGTACTAGGTGGGGGTATTATAGAGGGCACGGATTGCATGGAGCACTGGGTGTGGTGAAAAAATAATGAATACTGTTTTGCCGAAAATAAATAAAAAATAAATTTAAAAAAATAAACATTAAAAATATATATTATATGTTTATAAAAATTTTAAAAATTAAAAAATATAAAACACTATGAAATACCACTTACACAATTTAGACTGGCAATAATTTAAAAAAAGGGAAACAACAAATGTTGTGAGGATGTGGAAAAAGAAGAACCCCAACACTCTTCGTGGTGATGCAAGCTCTTACAGGCAACCCTAGAAAACATATGAAAATTCCTCAAGACGTTGAAAATGGAGCCACCCTAAGTCCAAGTAATTGCACTGGTATATAGTTACCATAATGATACAGATGCAGTGAAAGAAGAGGCACATGCACCCCAATGTTCGTAGAGGCAATGCCCACAATAGCCAAACTGTGGAAGGAGCCAAGATGATCTTCAAAAGATGAATGGATTAAGAGGATGTACTTCACATATACAATGGAAATTACAGAATCACCCGACAGAACTGGAGGGGATTGTGTTAAATGAAATAAGTCAAACAGAGAAAAATAATTGTCATATAGTTTCTCTCATATGTGGAACATGAGGAAATTTTGTGGAGAACCATAAGGGAAAGGAGGAAAACTAAAAGGGAAAAAATAAGAAATGGAATTAAACAATGAGAGACTATGGACTCTGGGAAACAAACTGAGGGTTACAGAATGGAGGGATGTGGTGGTAACCAGGTCATGGATATTAAGGAGGACATCTCTTGTGGTGATCCTTAATGAATTGAACAGTATAACAAAAACGTGTGATATACTACATATTGGTTAACAGAATAATAATAACATAATAATAAAAAATAAAAAGTGAGAGTCAATGTTTTTAACTAAGTGTTGCATGTCGAATAACTAGAAGAAATAAAAATAGGATATATGTACTCACTGTAGTAGGAACCCTCTAAAATACTTTATATTCAAACATGGCAAAGGTTAAATTACATAAGTGTATATTTTCTTTGAGCTCTAAACTATCTTACCCTGACTTTCTAGTTATTGTGATTCTCTTTTCCTTTTTTGAGTTTAAATTCAGTTAGCCAACATATAAAACATCAATGGTTTCTGAAATAGAGTTCAATAATTCATTGGTTGCATATAAGTCCCAGTGCTCATCACATCATGTGCCCTCCTTATAACCCATCACCCAGCTTCCCAAACTCCACCCACTTCCACTCCAGCAACCTCAGGTTGTTTCCTATAGTTGAGAGTTTCTAATGGTTTGTCTCCCACTCAGATTTTTTTTCTCATTCAGTTTTCCCTCCCTTCCCCTATGATCTTCTGTGTTGTTTCTTATATTCATCATATGAGTGAATCCATGTAATTTTCTTTCTCTAATCCTCTTATTTCACTCAGTTTTCTACCTTCCATTTCCATCCTCATTGATGTAAATGATAAGATTTCATATTTTCTGATCTGATGGCTGAGTAATATTCATATAAATATATATATATATATAGTTATTTTTCTTCTTTTTTCATTTCTATGTCAATGGACATCTGGCTCTTTCTGGAGTTGGGCTATGTTAGACATTGCTACCAAAAACAACGGAATTCTTCCTTTGGAACACTGCATTTCTATATTTGGAATAAATGCCTAGTAGTGTAATTGTTGAGTCATAGGATAGCTCTATTTTTAAAACCTTGAGGAACTTCCATACTGTTTTCCAGAATGGCTGCACCAGCTTCTATTCCCTCCAACAGTGCAAGAAAGTTCCCCTTTTCTGATATCCTCAGCTATGTAATGTAATTCCCAGTCTTGTTAATTTTAGCTTTCTGACTGGTATAATATGGTATCTCATTGTGGTTTTTGTTTGTATTTTCCTGACTTCTAGTGATATTGAGGCTTTTTTTTATGTGTTTGCTGCCCATATGCATGTCTTCTTTGGAGAAGTGTGTCTTCTGCCCATGTCTTCTGCCCATTTCATGTGTTCTTTCCATTTCTTGACTGGACTGCTTTTTTGGTGTTGAGATGGATAAGTGCTTTATAGATCTTGGATATAAGCCCTTTATCTGTCATGTCATTTGCAAATATTTTCTCCCATTCTGTGCCTTACCCTTTAATTTTGTTGACTATTTCCTTTATTGTCCAGAAGCACTTAATCTTGAAAACGTCCTATAGTTCATTTTTGCTTTTGTTTCCCTTGCCTTTAGACACATGTCTTGCAATAAGTTTCTTGGATGAGGTAGAGCAAGTTGCTACCTGTGTTCTCTTCTAGGATTTTGATGGATTCCTGAATCACATTGAGGTCTTTCATCCATTTTGAGTTTATCTTTGTGTATGGTGAAAGAGAATGTTTTCCTGCATGTGGCTCTCCAGTTTTCCTAAAGCCATTTGTGGAAGAGACTTTTTTTCCCCAATGTATACTCTTTTCTGTAGTAGAATGCTCTTTAGCCTTCAAGTATTTGAGTTCCTTCCACATCTCATCTTCTAATTGAGTTCCAGTTTCAAAGCATTGTGCTCTGAAAACATGCAGGGAACAATCCCAATATTTTGGTACTGGTTGAGACTCGATTTATGACCCTGTATGTGACCTTTTCTGGGGAATATTCCATGTGCACTTGAGAAGAATGTGCATTCTGTTGCTTTTAGGATAGAATGTTCCATATATATCTGTGAAGTCCATCTCACCCACTATTTCATTCTAAGTACTTGTTTCCTTGTTGATTTTCTGCTTAATCTGCCCATTGCTGTCAGCAGGCTTTTAAAGTCTTTTGCTATCACTGTGTTATTATCAATGTTTTTCTTTAATTTGGTTATCAATTGGCTGATATAATCGGCTGTTCCTAAGTTAGGAGTGTATTTAGAATTGTTATATCTTCTTGGATAGTTCCTTTAAGTATGATGCCATGTCCCACATCATTTCTTATTACAGGCTTTGTTTTAAAATCTAATTTTTCTGTTATAAGGATTGCTATCCCAGCTTTCTTTTGATGTCCATTAGTATGATAAATGGTTATCCACTCACTTTCAATCTGGAGGTGTCTTTGGGTTTAAAATGATACTCTGGTAGACAGTAAATGGACAGGTTTTTTTGTTGTTGTTGCTGTTGTTTTGGTTTGTTTTGTTTTGATTTTAATCCAGTATGATACCCTGTGTCTCTTGATTGGAGCATGTAGCCCATTTACATTCAGAATAAATATTGAAATATATGAATTTCGTGCATTGTATTAAGTATAAATTCTCTGAGTCTGTATATTATCACTGTTCGTTTCTGGTCTATGTTAATTTTGGGCTCTGTTTTTGCTTAAAGGAACTCCTTTTATATTTCTTGCAGGGCAGGTTTATTGATCATTATTTAGTTAGTTAGTTTCTGTTTTTCCTGAAAGCTCTTTAGATCTCTCCTTCTTTTAGCACCCTGAATATATCATGCCAGTCCTCTCTGACTGGGTATCTGTGGTTAGGCCTTCTGCCATGTCTAATGTTCTTACCCCTATAGATTAAGGGCCTCTTTCCCAAGCTCTTTCCAGGATTTTCTTTTTGTCTCTGAAATTTGCAAACTTTGCTATTATAAGGCAGGATGTTTATCTATTTTTATTGATTTGAAGGGAGGTTCTATTGTGCCTCCTGGAGCTTAATGCCTGTTTCCTTCCCCAGATAAGGGAAGTTCTCAGCTATTATTTGTTCAAATGTATCTTCTGTTCCTCTCTCTTTCCTCTTCCTCCAGGAACCCAATTATTATATATTGATTTTTCTTATGATGTTGCTGATCTTTCAAATCCTCCTATGAACCAGTATTTGTTTCTCTCAGTTCCTTTGTCCCCCCTCATTTTATCTTCTATATCACTAAATCTCATTTCCATTTCATTATCCTAGCAGGAAGTTCCTCCATTGTTATTGAATATCAGGAAAACCCTCTTTTAGTTTTACCTGAGTAGGTCTTAGTTCTTTTATTTCTCCATTAAAGGATTCTTTAGAGATTCCTATGCTTTTTTCAAGTCCATCTATTATCTTTATAATCATTATTCTGAATTCTAACTTGGAAATTTTAGTAATAGCCATAATTATTAAGTCTCTGGCAATTATCACTGCCTTTGCTCTTTTTTTCTGGGAACTTTTCCATCCTTTTACTTTGTTCAGAGAAGAATAGAAGAACAAGAAAGCAGAATACAAGAATAACAACCATGAATCCACTGAAATATACACTACACAAATCAGAAGAGATCAGGAACCAAAAAAAGAAAAAGAAAAGGAAAAAAAGGATAATATAATAAAACAGGTGGACAGAAGATATGATACCCCAGCTCCTGAGTGTATTTTGTTCCATTTGTTAGAAGACACTAGATCTCAAAATTGTTAAGAAAGAAAATCTTACATGTATTTGGCTATAGATAGAGACATTCAAAAATAAAATTGAATACAATAAAAGGCTGCCAAATATTTAAAAATATATAAAATGTAAATGTAAAAATGAAAATTAAAAAAATACTTTAAAAAAGTCAATAGAATTAGAAATTATTTGAAAGTGGAAAAAATAAAAGAGGAGAAAAAGGAAAATGATATTTTAAACTGAAAGGCTAAAGAATCACTAGAAGAAACCCCAAATTCTATACACTATTTTCCCCTAGCACAGGAGTTTCTCAATCCTGAGTGGTCTATAAACTTGGTATTCACCTGACAATCTTTTTGGTCTTCTGGAGTTAGGACTGTTGCACTGATTTTCAGGGCTTTTTCCTGGAGTCAGACCTGTTTCACTGATTCTCAGGTGCCTTTCCTAGCTGCAGTTGCACTGTCCTTGCCAGAGGCCCAGGCTCAGTGTAAGTGGCTCTGTGTTGCTCTAAGTGCCTTTTGTTCCCTGAAGGCATTCAGCACTGCTTTAGAAGATGATAATACAAATGGTGGCTCCCTCATCTCCAGACCTGGAGCTGAAGTATCACACACCCAGTCTTTGTGTGTCCTCAGGGAAAAGCAGTCAGTTAATTTTGTCTCCCTTGTTTCTGTCTTCATTCTTTGTTCACTCAGCCTGTGAAAAAGCATTTTTATCTGAGACACATAACCCCAATTTGAGTCTCCAAATTCTGAAGACCCTTGAGGAACACATCTGCACCTCCTTCCTGGGGAATGAAGAGGTTCTCACTGTGATTCTGCCACTTGCTGGGCTCCTGCTAGGAGAGTAGTTGACCAATCCTGCACTGGTTCATGGTTTATGGCATCACTGAGCTGAAAGCCCACTCCTGGCCTTGCTAATTGCAACCAGGTTCCCTACTCCAATGCCTGGGAACTCTGGCACACTCAGGAACTCCATTCTTTCTTTGACCCAAGGGATCCAGAGATCACACAGTTCTCCCTAGGATTCTGCCCCACATTGGCACCTAAGAACCTTTCCGGCTGGGACATCCCTTACCAGAGCAGATTTCTAAAAGTTCCAATTTTGCACTCTCCAATGATATCACTTTCCAGTAGTCAGCTTATGGAGGCTCGCTCCCCCTAAAGTTTATCTTCCAATATATCTGCTCATACTCACTTTTCTGCATCTCCCACCTTTCTGCAAAAAGTGGTTGCTTTTCTATTTCTAGAATTGCAGCAATTCTTTTCTTAGATCTCAGGTTGTATTCGCTGATGTTCAGAATGGTTTGATAACTATCAGGCTGAATTCTGGGGACCAGATGAAATGCAGGGACCCCTACTATTCTGCCACTTTCCCATGATTCTCTTTTCTATTAGTTTTTCTTGTATGTCTCAAATCTGAGCACAGGTGTTGCCATATATTATCCCATAAAATTAGTTAAGGAGATTGACTAGTTAAAATCCAACCTCATTTTAATTTCTGACAATTAACTATTATTGGCATAGAAAAAACATTAAGTGACTATCTTGCTATTATTTAAATTTCTGTCTCTGAACATGGGCACAAATAGCACCTTAAGAACTTTAAAAAACCTAATCCTAATTCTGTAAGCAAGCCTATATTCTTAAGATTTCTGTATCCAAAAAAAAAAAGAAAGAAAGAAAGAAAGAAAAAGCACTAGTTAACAGGTAATATTTCTTATGTCATGTAAATCCTTAGAAATTCTTACCTATTTTTACACACAAAAAATCCAACTCTATATCAGTTAGTTATTAATAATGTAGAATTTGGGACACCTGGGTGGCTCAGTTGACTAAGCATCTGCCTTTGGCTCAGGTCATGATCACTGGGTCCTGGGATGTAGCCCCACATTGGGTTCCCTGCTCTGTGGGGAGTATGCTTCTCCTGCTCTCTCTGTCTCTCCCCACCTGCTAATGCTTTTTCTCTCTCTCAGTTGCTTCCTCTCTGAAATAAATAAATAAAATCTTTCTTTAAAAATAATGCAGAGTTCAGGGTGCCTGGGTGGCTCAGTGGGTTAAGGCCTCTGCCTTTGGTTCATGTCATGATCCTGGGGTCCTGGGATCGAGCCCCACATTGGTCTCTCTGCTCGGCGGGGAGCCTGCTTCCTTCTCTCTCTCTGCCTGCCTCTCTGCCTACTTGTGATCTCTGTCTGTCAAATAAATAGGTAAAATCTTTAAAAAAAAAAAGAGTGCAGAGTTCAAATCCATGTGTATATTCTGAAGGCAAAATTAAGTTAATTAATACTTTTTAAAACACTATCAGATAGGACTGGCAATGTCATTGTTTTTCATTTTTACAAATATATGAAAATATTTGGCTAAGTCTTATCTTTTTTTTTTTTCTTCTTTTTCTTTTGGAGCACTGACATCAGCTCTAATGAAGCAACAAATGGAATGGGTAGTATGTGCTTAATTGTGGACTAGAGACCAAGTTTTCCCAAAAGGGCTGTTGAAATCAAAATGAGTTTCCACCATCATTAGGCAGTTAGTCCATTTGCCTTAAGAGGTTAAAAATCTTACATAAAGGGGGCCAAATGTCTGTGTGTGTTTAAGTTATTTTTTCTACTAAATTTATTATGCTAAATGATCAAAGTTTTGTTTTCTATGGCAAAAAATAAAATAAAATTGTATAGACTTAGGGTACATTAACAGTTCCTAAAATAAGTTTCAAATTAGAGACTTAAGTATGAAATATATTTGAATTTCTCTCCAAATCACTTTTTTTTGCTGTTTTTCAGATGAGTCACACTAAATAGCTTGGTTATTCAAAGTATTTTTTTTTCTGCCTGTGTAACTACATATTACATATAATACATATATAATATATAAAATATATATAGTGTAGTTTTACTACATTACTACATTTTACATACATTACTACATTTCCTACCTTTACCATATTTTTCATACAAATCATGTAGTTTTACTAAAATTCCTTTTTCTTTCTTTCTGTCTTCCTTCCTTTCTTTCTTTCTTTCAGTTGCTGTGATTGCAACCCTCACATAGGTTTTAGGGATCCTTCCTATATACACTATTGCAGACACATCTTTCATTCTTTTTTAATGCTTAACTTTAAAAACAAAATTCTAGAAGAATGAGACACAGCTCCACATGAGGGTATATATTTCAAAACAAATGACCTTTAGATTATTTTATAAAAGTAAAGAAAAATTTGTTTGTTCATCCAGGAGAAACTGTACAATTTTAAGGAAATATTTTTTTCTTTAGTTTCAAAGACATGACTTGGTGGAGAGAAAAAAATCTTCATAGTATCAGTCACTCAACTGTCAAACAAGTGTTTAATCTGCTGAGTTCTCTGAGGTAAGTGAAAAGAATTTGGTGTGCCTTGATGAGTTTAATACAACCTATATAGAAAAGGAAAATATGCAATTAGTATCAGACATGCTATTTAAAGTAATGCATTTCATTTTGAAGTTTATGCAGTGTGAATTCTATTATGCATCTCACATGCAGACTTTCTCAATGGGACTATTTTTGAGTTGGCTATGTTATCAACATATTATTAAACAAGAGGTAAGTATCTGAGATTTGTTTGGTCTTATACTGAACTTGAATCATCCCAGGCTTAATGGAAAAAGGAGATGAAGGATATTTTGATGCAATGAGATAGGACCAGAGTCTGGTAGCACTGTATACCACTTACTTAAAGAGTATGACTTTGAAGGGGCTAGTGAATATATTTTTTTTCTTTCTTCTTGAAGCTCTAACATTTTACATTATGTTTAGCATAAATTTATATGCAACATTTTTGAAATAATTGAACTATGAAAAAGAAGTAAAGTATTTCAGGAAATAAAAAAATACATGGTGAAAATTTAATGTGACTCAATTAAATTTCTTGTACATTTTATGGTTCCGTACAGGTCATGATTATAATTAGTTATATTTTGAAAAAATCTGTTTTCATACTTATCTTCTTACTGACTGAAAATATGAAGGCGATAACACATTTTCTAAATGTATGGCTTCCATTTCTACACATTGCTTTAATGTATATCTCCTATGAGTTACCTAATTCCTTTACTTAAAATAAAATTTACACTAAAATGTTTTAATCAAAGCAGAATTCAAAATTCAAGGAAAGTGTGGAAAATGCCAATAAAAATATGTGTGGACTGTAAGAATCATGAGGTTTTTATTAGTATGAAAATAACGGTAGATAGAATTACTTATTTTATAAAATTGTTTAGGTAGAAATTTCTGACTTTCAGTTTATGGATCTGATAATATTAAGCTTGTTCTGAATTCAACTATGATAAACACATTCTTTAATTTTGCTTCCCTTCTCCTGTCAAGTTTCCAGTTTGGGTGTAAAACAAACTTAAAGATGATGCTATTTTAAATTTCCACTTTATGTTGAAATTTTAAGATGTTGAAGGGCATCTTGGCTCTTCCCAAAGTTTGGCGATTCTGACCATTGGTGCTTTGAAAGTTGTTACTTAAGTCATCAGAGCTACCTGATAGAGTTGTTTTAATATTGGGAATTGTAATTTTTAAATTATATTGGTGAACATAATATAAGAGTTGTCAGGCTTCAATGTATTTATTTTATGTTAATGTAATTTGAAAAATTTGCAAAATTTTGAAAAATTACATGGAGTGTAACTTCACATGTGGAATTTCATCCATTCCTGAAAAGTGTTTTTGGTTGTTGGAAGAGGAGTCTGGGTGTTAGAGAATTTCATTTTGGAGGAAAGTAGATGCAGGATACCTTTCAGGTGATTCTCATCTTAACACATGCTTTTGTCCTATTTTCCTCTTTTATTGAGTGAAAAATTTTTTTATTATTTATAATACATTACTGTGGAAGAAACTAAAATTAATTTCTCGAGCTTTATGGAAGAGTTTCACAGAATTTAATCTTTTTAACGCTTACCATATTATTACCTTTTGGAATCAGAGGTGCAGAAAAAAAAAATAAAACTGAATAGATAACTTCGTATATGCTTTAGAAATACCCATATATTCTGGACTTAAAGACAGGAAAAAAGAGAAGAAAATATGTATTTTTCAAACTGGATGGAAATTTACAGTGTGTTTAGTACTGTCATAAATTAATTGGTATATGAAGTGTGATTAATGTATTTGATTATCAAAAAATATAGAGCTTGAGGAGAGTATGTGTTGTAACAATTACTGGGTACTATATAAGACTGATGAATCACAGACCTGTACCCCTGAAACAACTAATACATTGTATGTTAATTAACTGAATTTAAATTTTAAAAAGGAGCTAAGAAAAGTGAGTAAGAAATTCTCTAAAAGTCACCCTGTGTGTAAAAACTTTGATTTATTTCTGATCATAAGGAGTTTGTTATCTGAAAGTTACCAAATTAAGATAATTTTGTTTTCTATTCATTTTGGGTAGAAAATCAAAGTAATGTACCATCTGGATACTTTATTTGGCTGAGGAAATGGTCTGGATGCAATTCAACTCATTTAATAATCTTTCCTTTTTTATTAAAGGGCAGTCCTTCTCTTTGCATGGAATCTTTAGATAAGATCTGCTCTGATATTGGGAATCAAACTATGAAGACAGGAAATCAGAGTGCTGAAACAGATTTTATACTCTCTGGTCTTTTCCAGTTTGGTCAAAGGGATGCTTTCCTCTTTGTTGCCATTGTAATTATCTTTGCAGTGGCTCTGATGGGGAATATCGTACTGATTCTTCTCATTCGACTGGACACCAGACTCCACACTCCAATGTACTTTCTACTCAGTCAACTCTCCTTCATGGATATAATGAACATTTCCACCACAGTGCCCAAGATGACCACTAACTTTCTGTCAAATAGTAAGACCATTACTTTTTTAGGCTGTGTGATTCAAACATTTTTGTTCATGGTCCTTGGTGGAACTGAAGCCCTTCTTCTTGGTTTCATGTCTTATGACCGATATGTAGCCATCTGTCACCCTTTACACTATCCCATACTCATGAGCAAGAAGATCTGTTGGTTCATGGTTACATGTGCATGGACCAGTGGTTCTATCAATGCTTTAATACACACATTGTATGTATTTCACCTTCCATTTTGCAGATCACGGCTCATCAACCACTTTTTCTGTGAACTTCCGTCTCTATTACAACTGGTGTGCCAGAACACTTCCATTTATGAGTATACAGTTATTCTGAGTTGTCTTATTATTCTGCTGCTACCATTCATGGCCATTCTAGCATCCTATGCATGTGTACTTTCTGTCGTTTTTCAGATGAGCTCAGGCAAAGGACAGACAAGAGCTGTTTCCACTTGCTCCTCTCACCTGATTGTGGCAAGCCTATTCTATGTGACTGGTCTCTCCACCTATACAAGACCACACTCCTTGCATTCTCCAGAGCAAGATAAGGCAGTGGCAGTGTTTTACACCATTATCACACCCCTTTTGAACCCGTTTATCTATAGCCTGAGGAATAAGGACGTTATTGGGGCCATGAGAAGATTGTTGTCATAATGGATATTTGCATATGAAATGTCACATTGGGAACCCCTTATTGATTGAGATCGAACAACATAGATTACTTTGCCTGGATATTGCTTTGGAGCATTAAAACCCTGAAAAATATTTTAAAAATAAATAAATTGATAAATTTATTGATCCCTGAGGTATTCAGAATGGGTTTATTATATGTATTGAAACTGGATAAATTTCCAATCTGGAAGCAGGAAAAATGGTGCTGTTGTCAACATTATCTAGCTTCTGAAACTATAGATTTCATGATCATCAACTCAATGTTTGTGTCTCATGACTATTTTTCAGTGTGTTCCTTAGTATCTGAAATGCAATGAAAAGGAAATATAACCTATTCAAACATGTAACATTGAAAGGATCAATGCAAAGGGCGCCTGGTTTGTTCAGTGGGTTAAGCCTCTGCCTTCGTCTCACGTCATGATCTCAGGGTCCTGGGATCAAGTCCCTCATTGGGCTCTCTGCTTAGCAGGGAATCTGTTCCTTCTCTGTCTCTCTCTGCCTGCCTCTCTGCCTACTTGTGATCTCTCTGTGTCAAATAAATAAATAAAAATCTTTTTAAAAATAAAAAATAAAGGATCAATGCAAAAAAATCTTATGTAGAAAGAGTACTTCATTCATTCATTCATTCATTCATTCATATGTACACTCAAAACTGATTTATTACTTTATGTGTGTGTAACTGCTACAGGCATTTTTGATACGGAAGTAAAAAAAGATAAGAACCAACAGAAATCTTTGAACTCATCAGGTTTGCATTTCAATACAGGGAGATATAAAATTAATAAAATAAATGCAAATAGTTTAGATTATGTCAAATGTAGTAACTAATAGAAAAAATGCTGGATATGGGAAAGGGTTAAGCCAGAGAGTTTTGTAATTTTATATAAAATAGTCCAATAGAGAAAACTATGAGAGTGATACTTGGTGAAAATTTAACTGAGATAAAGAAATAATTAAAATGGATATGTCATAGAGAATGTTCTTGATGTAGAAAAGAGTAAATGAAACATTTTTGAAGAGGGAATGTGACTAACAGGATGAAGAAAATGAAGTACTAAGTTGGTGGGCTCTAGGAAATGAGTAGTAACAGAGCCAGTACTGTGTTAAATAACAGTGTTAACAATAGACATCCCTGTCTTGCTCCTGATCATAGAGGAAAACCTCTCAGTTTTTCCCCATTGGAGATGATACGAGCTGTGGGTTTTTCATATATAGCCTTTATTATGTTGAAGTGTGATCTTTGGAAACTTACTTTGTTGAGGATTTTTATCATGAATGAATACTGTACTTTGTTAATTTTTTTTTCTGCATCTATTAGGATGATCGTATGGTTCTTATCCCTATTTTTATTATTGTGTTCTATCTCATTGACTGATTTGTGGATATTGAATCACCCTTGCAACAAAGGAATTAATCCACTTGATCAGGATAAATGATTCTTTAATGTACTGTCAGATTCAATTGGCTAATATTTTCTGAGCATTTTTGCATCCATATTTCTCAAAGATGTTGGCCTGCAGTTATCTTTGGTGGAATCATTCTCTGGTTTTGGAATTGTGGTAATTCTGGATTTGTAGAATGAGCATGGAATTTTTCCTTCCATTTCTTTTTTTTAATAGTTTGAGAGAGTATATATTATCTTTTGGGGGGGAATTTTTCTTTTTTATTTCTTTTCTTTGCCAAAAGAATTTCTTTGCCAAACATAGGTCTGTTCATGTTTTCTATTTTTTTCCCTATGTAAGTTTTTGGTAGTTCATATATTTCTAGAAATTTATGCATTTCTTCCATTTTTCTAAATTTTTTCGGCATAATCTTTCTGTGCAATATTTTCCTATAATTATTTGTATTTCTCTGGTGTTGTTATTTCTCCTGTCTCATTTGTGATTTTATTTATTTATGTCTTCTCTTTTTCTCTGCTTTTTGATAATTCTAGTGGTGATTTATTCATTTTTTTTAAGTTTTTCAAAGAAAAACCTCCTGGTTTCATTTATCTGTTCTAGTCTGGTTTTTTTGTTGTTGTTGTTGTTCTTGGTTTTGGTTTTTGGTTTTGTTTGTTTGTTTGTTTTAGTTTCTATACCATTTATTTTTTGTTGTAATCATTAGTATTTCTCTTTTATGATGGCTTTAGGATTTTTCTTTTTCATTTCTAGTTTCTTTAGGTGTAAGGTTAGGTTATTTGAGATTTTTTTTTTTTTGCTACTTGCCGTAGCCCTGTATTACTACACATTTCCCCACTAGGACTACTTTTGCTGCATTCCAGTGGCTTTTGACCATAATATTTTCATTTTTATTTTTCCGTGTATTTTTTTTAGTTTCTTCTTTGATTTCTTGGACAACCCATTCATATTTTAGTAGGATGTTCTTTAAACTCCATATTTTGTGGCTTTTCAATTTTTTTTCTTGTGATTGACTTCAAATTTCATAGAATTGTGATAAGTAAATATACATGATCTGACTGCAATCTCTTTGTGTCTCTTAAGACCTGATTTGTGACCTAGTGTATGATCTTTTCTGGAGAATGTCCCATGTGCACTTAAAAAGAATCTGTAGGGGCACCTGAGTGGCTCAGTCATTAAATGTCTGCCTTCAGCTGAGGTCATGATCCCAGGGCCCTGGGATTAAGCATCTTATGGGACTCCCTGCTCAGTGGGAAGACTGCTACTCCCTCTCCCACTGCCTCTGCTTATGTTCTCTTTTGCTGTCTTTCTCTCTGTCAAAGAAATAAATAAAATATTTAAAATGAAGAGAGAGAGAAAGCAAGAAAGAGTATTCTGCTGTTGTGAAATGAAATGTTTTTAATGTATCTTTTAAGTCCACCTAGCCCAGCTTGTCATCCAAAGCCATTATTTCCTTGTTAATTTTCTCCTTAGATCTATCCATTGATATTAGGGGGGTAAGCAAGCCCCATACTATTATTTTATCATTATCAATGATTTCCTTTATGTCTGTTATTGTTTTATATATTTGTGTGCTCCCATGTCAAGGGTGTAAATATTTAAAATTGTAAGATCTTGTTAGATAGTCTGCTTAGTTGATATAGCGCCCTTCTTCATCTCTTGTTACAGTCTTTGTTTTAATATCTGATTTGTCTAATATAAGTATTGCTATTCAGTCTGTTTTTTTAATGTCCATTTGTATGATGGATCTCTCCCCACCATACATTCAATCTGCAGGTGTTTTTAGGTCTAAAATGAGTCCTTTGTAGGCCAACTATGGATAAGTCTCCTTTTTAAACCCATTCTGAAATCCTGTGTGTTTTGATTGGAGTGCTTAATCCATTTATATTAAGAGTAATTTTTTGAGGTTTTATTTATTCATTTGACAGACAGAAATCACAAGTAGGCAGAGAGCCAGGCAGTGAGAGAGAGGGGTAAGCAGATTCCCCCCTGAGCAGAGAGCCTGATGCAGGCCCCGATCCCAGGACCCTGAGATCATGAACTGAGCTGAAAGCAGAGGCTTAACCCATGAGCCACCCGGGTGCCCCTATATTCAGAGTAATTTTTGATAGATATGTATTTCATGTCATTTTACTACTGTTATGTTATTATTTCTGGATATTTTCTCTGCTCCTTTCTAGTTGTTGCCACTTTTGGTCTTTGCTTCCCACTCAAAGTTTCCCCTTTACTATTTCTTTCAGGGCAGGTATAATTATCACAAACTTTTAATTTTTATTTGGGAATCTCTATCTCTCTTTCTATTCTGAATGATAGCTTCGGTGGGGAGAATATTCTTGGCTGCAGATTTTACTCATTATCTACAGTAAACAGATTAAGCTACTCTCTTCCATCTTGCCAGGTTTCTGAGGAGAGATCTGTGACTAACCATATTGCTGTTTCCCTGTAGGTTAGGAACTTTTTTTGTCTTCATCCTTTTAGAATTTTTTTTTCTTTTAAACTGTATTTTGCAAATTAACTACAATGTATCTTAGTGTTTTTTAGTGATTTTGATGGGAGTTGTCTGTGCTGCTGGACTTGGGTTTCTGTTTGCTTCACCAGATTAAGGAAGTTGTCAGATATAATTTCCTCAAATAATCCCTCTGTCCCCTTTTCTTTCTCTACTACCATGATGCCTATGATACAAGTATTATAATGCTTTATGGAATCACGGAGTTCCTCAGACTACCCTCATGAGCCATCATTCTTCTCTCTTTCATTGGTGCTCAATATTTTCCATAACTTCTCTTCTATATCACTTATTCATTCCTCTTGTTCTTACATTCTTGTGGTTGTTACATGCAATCAGTTTCATACCAAAGTTGTTGCATTTTTCATTTCAGCCTGATTGGTTGTTTTTCTTTTTTAACTCTTTTATCTCTGCTACAGTTGTGTCCCTGATGACTTCCATGCTTTCCTCAACCCCAGAGAGCATTTTTATGTTTGTGGCTTTAAATTTTCCATCAGGCATATCACTTATATCTCCTTTAGGTATATCTCTGGCTGTGATCTTTTCTTGTTTCATTCTTTTTCAGATGCTTCTTCTATTTTGGAATATTGTCTGGGCTTGTTTCCTCCTCTGTGTTAGAAAGCCTTTTACACTTCCTGCTTTTGAGAGTGATGGTTTTATGAAGAAGAACAAGGCCATTTAGTCTCCAGGGCCTGCCATTTTAGGGGATCTTTGATAGGTGCTGTAATCACTCTTCTGCCCTATTTTAGCTGTTCTATCCCTCAGGTCAGTTGTCTGCTGAGATACTCCTTGTCTCCAGTCGGCAGTGTTTTGTCCTTGGCCAGAGGGTGGTAAATTTTAGACACGAGAGTTCTGGTTGGCTTGTTAAATGAGACCTGATGTTACTTCCTCTGGACTTGCAACCTGACCAACTCTGTGGCTGGTAGATGTGGTGTATATGGATGTTGGTGCTGGTTTTCTGGCAATATGCCCACCACCTTAGTCCTTAGGCACAATTGCCTGGGAAAAGCCTCAGCAGCAGAGGCAGGGGTGGGATTTTGTCCAAGTAGATTAGGCAGCTACTGTTGGCTCTGTGCTGTTAACTGAAGTTGGTTTATGCTGAGGGGCCAGGGAAGGGAAAAGACTCTAGCCAGCTCCTTCATTTCCAGAATGGGGACTCAGTGTTTTCTCAGTAAATATGCACAATGGATTGGATAATTCTCCCTGGAGCATCTCAGGCATCTTTCAGATCCTCTTCTTCACACTCTCTGTCCCCAGGTTAGTTACCTGTCTGGAGAAGCACAATGCACTCTGGGCTCTATCCCAGCCAAGTCTGCTGACTCCAAATCTTAATTATCCACTGTGGAGGGGACTGCCCTGGTCTTCTGAGGGAGGGTCTCACTTCAGTGGGACTGATGTGGGTTTGACCAGGGATGCAGTCTTGTCAGTGTGCAGGGTCCTGGGATTTGTAGCAAGGCAGACTAAACATTGTCTAATTTACCCACCCCAGCAGGTGTCTCTGTACCTATGTTGAGGTGTGGAGGAGTGAAATGGCACCTGATGGCTCTTTTGTCCCCTGACAGGGGAATTTGTGAATGTCTTCTCTGAGATGCACTAGAAGAATAAGGAACAGTCTTGCATGGGTGCTTTAGGGGATCCTCTAATCATACTGTCTGCCCCTGTGTTGCTTGCATGTCTTTCTCCAGGAGTATGGTACCACTCACAGGACCTCTAATACTATAGTGCTTGAGTCCTGCTATTTGCAGAAACTCACAAAATTCAGCCCTTCTCATTTACTTTCTGGAAATATTCTCCTTTTATTTAGCTTTGTACATCCCTCTCTCTCACATATTTCTCTGTTACCAGGGCTCAGTCCTCAGATGGATTTCTTGGTTATTTAGAATGATTTCCTATTATCTAGCTGTGTTCTAGAGATGAGGCAAGCCCACAATGCTCAACTACTCTGCCATCTTAGCTCCTTTTCCATAAAGGGATTCTAAGCTGTTAATAATCATTCTCAGTAGTTTACTTCTGTTGGTTCATAATTCACTTAAAATATTTTTCTCACACTGTTTCAAGTGCATATAACAAAACAACAAAGTTTACCACTGTTAAAATGTATTAGATAAATTTAGAAGTTGATCATCCTGAAAATAAAGAAGTCAGCTTCAGTGCCTTTCACTTGCATAGGACATTCAAGGCCATATCTTAATTGTGTATTTTATTTTTTTCATAGATAAGAATCCAAGACTATATATATCATGCTACCAAAATTATGATTTTGACCCGTGAAATTTTAACATGTTTACATTATTTCCACCAGTGACTAACCTGAAGGTCAGTGTTGATTATTTTTGGAAAGCAAACATTACTTAAAATCTGAGATCTGGATTCTATCATTACTTTTTTTTCCTTGAAGACTGGCATCCAATGAATACTTCCAAGAACCCCCTGCCTGGAGAAAGTCTTTTCACGATTAAAGTGCTTTATTTTATTTGTTTGTTAAATTGTAATTCCAGTGTAATTGACATCCAGTGTTATATTAATTTCAGGTAAACAATATAGTAATTCAACAATTTCATTTATCACATTTCCCATGTTGACAAATACAATTATGGTATTTTCAAGTAATGTGAGAATCAATATTTTCAACTAAATTTTACATGTAAGATATTTGGGAGAAAGGAAGACAGGACATATGAACTCAATAGAAACTTTGTAAAAGGAAAAATACAAACAAGTTTTATTTTCTCTGAACTCTAAATTACTGTACCATGACTTTCAAGTTATTACAACTTTCTTTCTTTTTTCTTCCATTCTTCCTTCCTTCTATTCTTTCCTTCAATTCTTCCTTCTTTCGTTCCTTCCTTTTTTCTTTCTTTCTTTTTTTTTCCTATTTTCTTTTCTATGTTTCTTCTTCTTCTTCTTCTTCTTCTTCTTCTTCTTCTTCTTCTTCTTCTTCTTCTTCTTCTTCTTTTTCCTATTTCTTCTTTCTTCTTTCTTCTTCTTCTTATCCCTTCTCCTTTCATTCTCCTCCTCCTCTTTCTCATTCTCTTTTTTTTCCTTTTTTTTAAGATTTTATTAACTTATTTGACTGGGAGATACAGGAAGAAAGGGAAAAAATAGCAAGGGAAGTGGGAGAGGGAGAACCAGGCTCCCTGCAGAGCATAGAGGCCCATGTGGGGCACAATCTGATGACCCTGGGATCATGACCTGAGCTGAACGCTGATGCTTAAAGACTGAGCTACCCAGGCACCCCTCATACTTTATTCTTATTCTTTTTATTCTTTATTCTTTATTCTTTATTCTTTATTCTTTATTCTTTATTCGTATTCTTATTCTTATTCTTACTGTTTGTTACCAATCTCAGCAGAGAGGTTGTCAGTATTATCTCATTCAATTAGTTCAGAAGGTTGACTGGTTGAAACCCAACCTCATGTTAATTTCTACCAATTAACAAAGTATTTTGCTATAGAAAAAATAATTGAACATCAGGCCATTATTTTAATTAATTCCTCTGATCTTGACACAGGTTGCTTATGTTGAAATTTTGAACCTGAGTCCTACTTCTATGAGCAAGTCAATGTTCTTAAGACTGTTGAATCAAAAACGTGGATTAGGAAGGGACAAGATGGCGGGGAAGAAGGAGGAGGCTCCTTTTCAACCTGTACCCTAAAGTGAGCTGATTACCTACCAAAGAACACTGATCACCCATGAAATCAGCCTGAGATCAGAATTATACATGTCTGGATCTCTACAGGGGCAGAAGATGCCAGTGGGCAGGTAAAGCTGAGTGGGAACAGTGGACTGATACCAGAAGATAAACAAAAGGGGGAGGGAGCCACTAGAGGTGACCAGTTTGAAAGTAATACCACAATCTGAGAGTGCCCTGTGTCTGGGGACCAGCATTAACTTGGAGACTGGTGGAAAGCACTCAAAAAGAGCAAAGGATCACGGGGGGGGGGGGGGGAATTGTGGGAATTGGGGCGGCTAGGGGCAGGGGCTTAGGTCCGCGGTCCCAGGACAGCCTCCCCTGGCACTGATCCAGAGAAAGTGTGGCAGAGAAACCAGGTCTTGGTACCGAAGCTGCCAGCGCACCTGAGAATGCGTGGGTTCTGGCTCCTGTGAGGGGCTGGGAGCCACGCCCGGCAGCAGAACTCACGAGCCCTGCTACAAAGCCTGAGATATGCAGTCCCTTATTCTCCCCTGAGAGAGTTACAAAGGCCCAGCTGGTGCTCTTTGACCCACGCCATTGTTTCAGAGCCTAAGACGCATGCCTCAATCTCTCCCCTGACAAAGTTGCCCAAAAGGCCAGCCTGGTGCTTTCGGACCTGCGCCCCGGTCTCAGTGCCTGAGATGCGTGCGACCAATAGAATCCCCTGAAAGAGGTGCACGCAAGCAGGGCGCTCTTAGACCAAGAAAGACCAGGCATTCCCAGCCCAGGCCAGTGGGAAAATCTCAGTGTGCCATCGCTGCTTGGAAACTCTTTGGTGGTCTGGAGCTCCCAGACTGCCACCGATGCCCTGGTTTTGGGTACAAGCAAAAGATCCTGCATCCCCAGGGACCGCGACTCAGAACCCACTCTGCCAACGGGAAAGGGGGAATTCGTTCAGGCTCTGCAGCCAGACTGAGGCTTCTCTCTGAGAGGGAGGTCAGGGTACAGTTTGTTTTCCTCTAAAACTACAAAAACCATCAAAAGTGGTCAAGGTGAGAGAAAAAAAAGGAGTGAACAAACATAAAAACCGCCAGAGAACAAAAGTCTGGAAAAAAAAAAAAAAAACAGTTTCCTAAGAGCCGACCCCCTTGAGGGGGATGGGAGGACTTAACTCAGGAAACATCATTGACTGTAAACCGACATGGCAGGCCCCTGCCCCAGAAAACAAACCAAGAAAGAAAGAAAAAAAAAAAGACTGCAAGATAACAACCACCACTACTTCACACTACTTCATAGGACAATTTTATTTTCAACCTTTTCCCACTATTCTGGTTCATTTTATTTATATAGACAATTTTTAACCTATTTACCATCATAGTGAGCTGCCCAGTACATCAAATTCCATAATAACCTTCTAACCTGAACTTTTTGATACATACAACTGTGTTTTTCTTTTACATGTCTATTTTTTGAATTCCTTTTTTTAATTTTAGTTTAGTTTAGTCTAGTTTTTTTTTTATTTTCTAATATTCATATAGAGTTAAACTTCAAAGTAAACCCCTTACCCAATCAATACTACCCCTACAGGTAAACCAATTTTTAATCCTGCTTTATCTTGGGAAAGTTGAGTTCTTTCATAAAGATATCAAGATACATCCAGGAAGAATCAAAACAAACTTCCTAACCCACACTGAGAATTTATAACCACTCTCCCATCTTTTTCTTCCACCGCTGTTTCTGTGTTTTTGTACTTGTCCTGATAGTATATAAATCTTACACTTGGGGTTCTTTTTGACAAGGTTCTTCCTTTATTTGCATATATATGTTATTCCTAGTGACATATACTTTTATCAGTCTTTTTGTTTGTCTGTTTTTGTTTATATACCTCATAAATCGTACATTGGGGCCCATTTGGGCCGAACCTTGTCTTTCATCTTCCCTTTCTTTCCTCTCTCTCTCTCTTTCTCTCTCTCTCTCTTTCTTATTCTTTAATTTTGTCTCTCGTTTGGCTGGGGAATCCTGATTGCTCAGAAGTGTTCCAGGGTGCACCTTGACTGCACCACGGTGGATACATCCAGCTACATCTGTTCAGTCATCTCTCAACAAAATTACTAGGAGGAGGAATGCCCAACAGAAGAAAAACACAGAGGATGGACCTTCTGCAACAGAGCTAACGGCTATCAACATAGACAATATGTCGGAAAGAGAATTCAGGCTAACAATTATCCAGGCAATAGCTAGGTTGAAGAAAGCCATGGATGACCAAATGGAATTGATTAGGGCTGAACTGAAAGTGACCAGACACGATGTTCACAGGGTTAGGGCTGAGATGAAAGCTACCAGGGATGAACTTCACAATGTTCTCAATGAGTTCCAATCTAATCTAAATTCTCTCAAATCTAGGGTAACTGAGACAGAAGATAGAATTAGTGATCTGGAGGACAAACAGATAGAGAGAAAGGATCAGGAGGAAGCCTGGAACAAATAGCTTAGAGGCCACAAAAACAGAATCAGGGAAATAAATGATGCCATGAAACGTTCCAATGTCAGAATTCTTGGAATCCCTGAAGGGGAGAACAAAGAAAGAAGTCTAGAGATATAGTAGAATAAGTTCTTCATGAAAATTTTCCCAATCTCACAAATGGAACCAGCGTTCATATACTAGAGGCCGAAAGGTCTCCACCCAATATTATAGATTAAAAAAAAAAAAAACAAGGCACCAGATAGTCAAATAGAGGAATAATAATGTAGGTATAATCTCTTGAAAGCCACCAGGGCAAAGAGGCTCCTTACTTACAGAGGGAAGCCCTTCAGAATAATGTCAGACCTGTCCACAGAGACCTGGCAAGCCAGAAAAGGTTGGAGAGACATATTCAGAGCACTAAATGAGAAGAACATGCAGCCAAGAATAATTTATCCAGCAAGACTGACATTCAAAATGGATGTAGAGATAAAGAGTTTCCAAGACCAGCAAGGCTTAAAAGACAATGCAACCACCAAGCCGATACTGCAGGAAATATTAAGGGGGGTTCTATAAAATAGGAAAACTCCTAAGAATAGTATTGAACAGAAATATAAAGACAATCTACAGAAAGAAATACTTCAAAGGTAACTCAATGTCAATAAAAAAGTATCTATCAATAATCACTCTCAATGTGAATGGCCTAAATGCACCCATAAAATGGCACAGGGTTGCAGATTGGATAAAACGACAGGACCCATCCATATGTTGTCTACAAGAGATCCATTATGACCCTAAAGATACACCCAGACTGAAAGTGAAGGTATGGAGAAGCATCTTTCATGACAATGGGCCTCAAAAGAAGGCTGGGGTAGCGAGTCTCATGTCAGATAAATTAGACTTCACACTAAAGACTGTAGTCAGAGATACAGAAGGACACTACATAATCCTTAAAGGGACTATCCACCAAGATGATCTAACAATTGTAAATATCTATGCTCACAATATGGAAACAGCCAATTACTTAAGAAAACTGTTAATCAAGATAAAGAGTCATACTGATATGAAGACACTAATCATAGGAGATCTTAACACACCTCTTTCTGAAATAGACAGATCATCAAAGCACAAAATCAATAAAGAAACAAGAGCAGTGAATGACACACCGGACCAGATGGACCTCATAGATATATACAGAACATTCCACCCTAAAACAACAAAATACTCATTATTCTCAAGTGCACACGAACCTTCTCCAGAATAGACCACATACTGGGTCACAAATCAGGACTCAACCGATACCAAAAGACTGAGATTAATCCCTGTATATTCTCAGATCACAATGCTTTGAAACTGGAGCTCAATCACAAGGAAAAGTTCAGAAGGAACTCAAACACCTGGAAGCTAAAGACCACCTTGCTTAAAAATGCTTGGATCAACCAGGAGATCAAAGAAGAACTGAAACAATTCATGGAAACCAATGAGAATGAAGACACTTCGGTCCAAAACCTATGGGATACAGCAAAGGCGGTCCTAAGGGAGAAATACATAGCCATCCAAGCCTCCCTCAAAAAAATTGAAAAATCCAGAACACACCAGCTGTCTCTACACCTTAAAGAACTGGAGAATCAACAACAAATCAAACTAACTCCACATATAAGAAGGGAAATCATCAAGATTAGAGCTGAGATCAATGAGGTAGAAACCAGAGATACAGTAGAACGTATCAATGAAACTAGAAGCTGGTTTTTTGAAAGAATCAATAAGATCGATAAACCATTGGCCAAAGTAATCAAAAGAAAAGAGAGAAAGCCCAAATTCATAAAATTATGAATGAAGTATTAGAAGTCCTAGCAACAGCAATCAGACAACAAAGGGAAATAAAAGGTATCCAAATTGGTAGTGAAGAAGTCAAACTCTCTCTCTTTGCAGATGACATGATTCTTTATATGAAAAACCCAAAAGACTCCACCCCCAAACTAATAGAACTCATACAGCAATTCAGCAACGTGGCAGGATACAAAGTCAACTTACAGATATCAGTGGCTTTCTTATATGCTAATCATGAAAATACAGAAAGGGAAATTAGAGAATCGATTCCATTTACTATAGCACCAAGAACCATAAGATACCTGGGAATAAACCTAACCAAAGAGGTAAAGGATCTGTACTCGAGGAACTACAGAACACTCATGAAAGAAATTGAAGAAGACACAAAAAGATGGAAGACCATTCCATGCTCTTGGAACGGAAGAATAAACATTGTTAAAATGTCTATACTGCCTAGAGCAATCTATACTTTTAATGCCATTCTGATCAAAATTCCACCGGTATTCTTCAAAGAACTGGAGCAAATAATCCTAAAATTTGTATGGAATCAGAAGAGTCCCTGAATCGCTAAGGAAATGTTGAAAAACAAAAATAAATCTGGGGGCATCACGTTACCTGATTTCAAGCTTTATTAAAAACCTGTGATCACCAAGACAGCATGGTACTGGCATAAAAACAGACACATAGACCAGTGGAACAGAGTAGAGAGCCCAGGTATGGACCCTCAACTCTACGGTCAATTAATCTTCATCAAAAGAGGAAAAAAATATACAGTGGAAAAAAGACAGTCTCTTCAATAAATGGTGCTGGAAAAACTGGGCAGCTATATGTAGAAGAATGAAACTTGACCATTCTCTTACACCGTACACAAAGATAAACTCAAAATGGATAAAAGACCTCAATGTGAGACAGGAATCCATCAGAATCCTAGAGGAGAACATAGGCAGTAATCTCTTCGATATCAGCCACAGCAACTTCTTTCAAGATATGTCTCCAAAAGCGAAGGAAACAAAAGTGAAGATGAACTTTTGGGACTTCATCAAAATCAAAAGCTTCTGCACAGCTAAGGAAATAGTCAAGAAAACAACGAGGCAACCCACGGAATGGGAGAAGATATTTGCAAATGACAGTACAGACAAAAGGTTGATATGCAGGATCTATAATGAACTCCTCATACTCAACACACACAAAACAGACAATCATATAAAAAAAATGGGCAGAAGATATGGACAGACACTTCTCCAATAAAGACATACAAATGGCTATCAAACACATGAAAAAATGTTCATCATCACTAGCCCTCAGGGAGATTCAAATTAAAACTACATTGAGATATCACCTTACACCAGTTAGAATGGCCAAAATTAGCAAGACAGGAAACAACATGTGTTGGAGGGGATGTGGAGAAAGGGGAACCCTCTTCCACTGTTGGTGGGAATGCAAGTTGGTGCAGCCTCTTTGGAGAACAGTGTGGAGATTCCTCAAGAAATTAAAAATAGAACTTCCCTATGACCCTGCCATTGCACTCCTGGGTATTTACCCCAAAGATACATATGGCGTGAAAAGAAGGGCCATCTGTACCCCAATGTTTATAGCAGCAATGGCCACGGTCGCCAAACTGTGGAAAGTACCAAGATGCCCTTCAACGGACGAATGGATAAGGAAGATGTGGTCCATATACACAATGGAGTATTATGCCTCCATCAGAAAGGACGAATACCCAACTTTTGTAGCAACGTCGACGGGACTCGAAGAGATTATGCTGAGTGAAATAAGTCAAGCAGAGAGAGTCAATTTCACTTATTTGTGGAGCATAACATGCTCCATGTTAGGACATGGAGGACATGGGGAGTTAGAGAGGTGAAGGGAGTTGGGGGAAATTGGAAAGGGAGGTGAACCATGAGAGACCTTGGACTCTGATAAACAATCTGAGGGGTTTGAAGGGGCAGTGGGTGGGAGGTTGGGGTACCAGGTGGTGGGTATTATTGAGGGCTCGGATTGCATTGGAGCATTGGGTGTGGTGCAAAAATAATGAAATATTGTTCTGTTATGCTGAAATAAAAAATAAATTTTAAAAAAATTAAAAAATAAATACCTATATAAAGATAAAATTTTTAAAAACTTTTATTATATTTTTTTGGAGAATTCTACTAAAATTGAAGTTTATTTTAATTAAGATAATACTACAAACATATGTTTTGATATGTACAAACCATTGTAATTATCTCCAGGTTTTATGAAATTATTTGTTGCCAGATTTTTTTTATTTCCTTTCCTCTTTACTATCTGTCAATAAGACAGAAAACATTTCTATGCTTGAGCAAAAAGAAAGGAAAAAGCAAGCATATATTTGATATATCTAGTGCCTCCTATTCACGGAATAAATTAAACTCAATGGATAACACTATGGGAGAGACATTATTATTTCTCTTTTATAGATGATTAACATGCAGCTTACATTGCACTATAACTTACCCTAAATCATATATCTAGGAAGTTTTTAGAATTTAAAGATATAATTTAGTCTCCCCTCTTGGGGTGATTTTTAACTGGGGGTGGGATAAATTTCACTCTGTCCCCTACGTAATTGTGAGATTTTCTTGACACACTGGTCATTACTATAACATAGGCTAGCAGGATTGAAGGCACTCCTGGATAGTTTGCATACATTACCTCATTTAACACTGTTATGCAGCAGATGTCCCTTTCAAATTTGTCAAATCCTCATTTGAGCATTATGTGAGCCAAACGGGACATTTCTTCAGGGATCAGCTACCCTGAGATTTAAAATAATCCACATGGAGATGGTAAACGTAGAAGGTGTTTGGTCATCTCTATCCTTTTAAATACCTTCCTACTGGCATTTCTAGAGCCTGGAACTCAGGACTCCTTAGGCTTTAGCCAGATGACATGCACTTTATATTAGAACAGAAGTATTTTCTGAATTCCAAACAGTGATTTGGGTGTTGGAGCCCTGGATCTCTATGGTGGCTTCCCCTGAAGCGGGTGAGTCCAGGACTCCCAGATTGGGTGCATAAAACTTAAGGTCATGTTCTCCAGTGCTTTTCATTTTATCCATTTAGTTCTATAATTTTAAAGACTAATAATCCTTGGGAAATTATCCATAGAAAAACAAAGAAATTTAAATATCAGGATTTTACACAATGGCATTTTAACCATTTTTTTTGACTCTTTGCCAAAGAATTTTATAAATTTTTAAAACATGGATTTGCTTCTCAATTAACATATCATGGAGGACAAGGGGTGTTAGAGAGGAGAAGGGAGTTGGGGTAATTGGAAGGGGAGGTGAATCACGAGAGACTATGGACTCTGAAAAACAATCTGAGGGGTTTGAAGTGGTGGGGGGGTGGGAGGTTGGGGTACCAGGTGGTGGGTATTATAGAGGGCATGGATTGCATGGAGCACTGGGTGTGGTGAAAAATTAATGAATACTGCTTTCCTGAAAATAAATAAATTAATTTTAAAAAACAGCATAATATATAATGCCATTCTGGCTGTTATATTGTGTCTATAGCAATAATTTTGATACTTTGATTATATAACTTCCTATTACACATTGTAAAGGAATGTGAAAAATCTTTGTGTATATAGGATGTTTTTCACATTCTTTTGGGTTACATTTTAGAATGATATCTGGAAGAGCACGTATCAGTGATTCTAAGGGATAAGGGTAGTCTTACAGTTCTCACTTAACACTTTCAAATGGAAATATAGACAATTTTCATTATTATCCTATAATTATTTGTTACTCTATTCTAACTGGTAACTTATGTTACAAAGAAAAACTTAAATCTGGTAGTAAAGATATAAAAACAATTACTTTGTTTAATCTGTGCTTCTTTAATTTTGTCTGAGAATGTACATTTTCTATGATTATGTCAACCTGTATTTATAAAATATCAATTATGCAAAATATATTGATGAATTTGTCAGGAAACTTGAAATTTGCTTCCTGTTCAACCTCCAAATTAGAAGGATGTATCTGATTTCATCAATTACCTCTTCTATTCATTACTTTTCTGTAGGAAAAATCATGTTTTCTTGAGTACATGAAAGTGGTAGTGGCTACTATTTACTGATTCTTGCTGTTTTCCAGTGATCAATTAAGTACTCTCTATATGCTAACTTATCTTATTTTTGTAGTAACCATGCAATATAATTAATGACTCACTTTAATTTTTTATTCATTTTCTAAGAACCCACTTTTAAAACACAAACTTGAGACCCATAGGATATAAGAATGTGCTCTACTTTCCAGAACTTGAAATTGTTGGAATCCATCCTCGAGGTGTGCTCTGACTCAGCATATGTCCATACACTTAACCTCCTCAGTCCTCCCTGCTTGAATTGTGTGTGGGCTGGAACCTCTGAGAGGGTCCTTTATGTAACTTGAATTGTCAAGAGGACAGGAGTTCGTGTTTTCCCTTGGCTTAATCAACATTCCTAGTTATTTTGTATGTTTTAATGCACTCACAAGTTTATTTAAAATGTATTTATTCTTTATTTCCTGTATGTAATTATATTGGGCTTGTAGAAAGACTGAGTCCGGGAATGCATCCATCCAGAAAAATAGAAAGAACAGATCTCCTTTTTGACACACACATAGTGTTTGTTCTGTTTTTAAAAATTCATAAATGGTGTATTGAATGCAATATCCAATCCATTCTTATTATAAACATTATGTCACTGAAATTATTCCTATACTTTAAAAAATGTGTAACTTCATTACACATTTGTTTTCAAATAAATATCCATTTTACTTGAAAACATTGGTCTGTTAAGTATCTTTTATAACTAATAAATATAACAGTAAGGGAATTATTAAGAATAATCTTTGTATATATTTGTATTATGTGGTATGTGTGTGTATTGTATTGTATCATGTGCTATGTATTTATATGTATTATCTCTTAATTCTTAAAGAGAAGGATATTGTATTTCATTCCATTTTTCACATACAAAGGCTTGTCGTTTTATCCAATCTGCAACCCTGTGCCATTTTATGGGTGCATTTAGGTCATTCACACTGAGAGTGATTATTGATAGATACGTTTTTATTGACATAGTGTTACCTTTGAAGTCTTTTTTTCTGTAGATTGTCTCTATATTTCTGTTCAATGCTATTCTTGGGTTTTTTCATTTTTTATAGAACCCCCCTTAATATTTCCTGCAGTGTCGGCTTGGTGGTTGCATAGTCTTTTAAGCCTTGCTGGTCTTGGAAACTCTTTATCTCTCCATCCATTTTGAATGTCAGTCTTACTGGATAAAGTATTCTTGGCTGCATGTTCTTCTCATTTAATGCCCTGAATATGTCTTGCCAGCCCTTTCTGGCTTGCCAGGTCTCTCTGGACAGGTCTGATGAAGGCTGAGAGGTAAACAGATTTAAATTTAAATTATTTAAATGTATTCAACCACTAATCAGTAGAATAGGTACTCAAGCACGAGAAATCTAACCCTTAAGTCTGTACTTCAACACTGCTTGAATTGTGTTCAATTCAATTCAACATTGAAAATCATTGTATTGAGTCAGGGAGAACATTAGTGTTATCATTTCTCTGCCTTTCAAAATGTGCATTATTAAATGTCACAAACTTCCTAAAATTTAATTTCCTGCTGGATAAATGTTTATGGTAAACATTTATTTTTTTTAAAGATTTTATTTATTTGACAGACAGAGATCACAAGTAGGCAGAGAGGCAGGCAGAGAGAAAGGGGAAAGCAGGCTCCCTGCTGAGCAGAGAGCCCAATGTGGGGCTTGACTCCAGGACTCTGGGATCATGACCTGAGCCGAAGGCAGAGGCTTAACCCACTGAGCCACCCAGGCGCCCCTAAATATTTATTTTTTTAACATGACTTTTCATTTGGAAACATAAGATAGAATGCATGTAGTGTCTGCTGTTCTCAAAATTTTTATTTTAAAATAAGATTAGTATAAACTAATTTCTTCTTCAATCATAAATCCACATAGGACATTCAAAACCATAATTAAAGTAACTTATCATCTGAGAAATATATTTAAAGCATGGGCATTAGCTGATAGTTTACAATACAAGGATAGAGCACAAAGTGAACCACAGTAGAACAAATGAAGCCAGCGCTGGAAAACCATCTAGAAAACTATGAATTACCTGAATGTGGAATCAAGGAGACTGACTTAAGATTGATAACATGTCCAGATATTCCTAGTGTCTAACAAGTAAGTTAGGAGAAGACTTTAGTTTTTATCTCCCTATCATTGTTATTGAAGCAATTTGAAATTCATATCTCTATCTTCAAAATGTCCTGATTTTGGGGTGGCTGAATCGAAGAATGTTTATGTTATTTTCCTGTGATTCAGCAATTCCATAAAGGAGCAGATCTGTCTACTCAGAACAAAAAATAAAGAGGAAAACTTTAGAATTAATATTGTACGGTTTGATATATTTGATGACCATAGATGAAGGATGGTTTAAAAACAGTCTCAAACTTAGCATGGTCACAGTTTCCAAACAATTTTTATATCAAGGCTTGTAGTTTTATCCAAATAATATACAGATGATTCATGATGAGAAAATTAATCTGTGTAATCTAGCCCATTAACATGAAATGAATACTAACTTAGAAGCATCCCAAATATATGTAATACAAAATTTAAATATCAACACAAAAACGAAATAACAGAATTTTTTTCCTGTGTGCTTTAAATAGGCTGGGGAATATATTTGCAAAGTATATAAACAAAAATTTAAGACAATGTACATAAATAACAAAATGCTTAAAATTACTTAAAACTATAAGGAAAATTCAAACAATAAAATAAAATATGAATGTAAGATTTTTAAAAATTTAAATTCAATTAGCCAACATACAGTACATCTTCAGATATAGAGATCATTAATTCATCAATTGCATATAACACTCAGTGCTCATCACATCAGGAGCCCTCCTTAATGCCCATCACCTGATTACCCCATCCTCCCACTCAGCTCCACTCCAGCAGCTTTCAGTTTCTCACCCTTAGTTAAGCAGTCTTACAGTTTGTCTCCCTCTCTGATTTCTTCCCATCCTCTTATCACCTCCCTTCCCCTATGATCCTCTGCACTGTTTCTTCTAGTCCACAAATGAATTAAATCATATGACAATTGTTTTTCTCCTATTAAAGTATTTCATTTAGCATAACACACTCCAATTTCCAAGCACATAGATTCATTCATAAGTATTTGTCCTTTCCGATGGCTGATTAATACTCTATTGTATGTATAGACCACATCTTCTTTATTCATTCATCCATCAGTGGACATCTTGGCTTTTTCCACAGTTTGACTATGATGGACATGTTCCTCTAAACACTGGGGTATAGGTGCCCCTTCAGGTCACTACATTTGCCTATCTGGGGTAAATACCTAGTAGTTCAATGTTTGGGTTGTAGGGTATCTCCATTTTTCACTTCTTTAGGAACACCTATACTATTTTCCAAGGTGACTGCACCGCCTTGAATTTCCAACAGTGTAAGAGGTTTTCCCTATCTCTACATCCTTGCCAACATTTGTTATTTCCTGACTTGTTAATTTTAGGCATTCTGACTGGTGTAAGGTGGTATATCATTGTGATTTCAATTTATATTTCCTTGATTACAAGTGTTATGGAACATGATTTCATGTGTCTGTTGTCCATTTGTATGTCTCCGTTGGAGAAATGTCTTTCCATGTCTTCTGCCCATTTCTTGACTGGACTCTTTGTTTTCTGGGTGTTGAGTTTGAGAAGTTCTTTATCCAACATGGATACTAGCCCTTTATCTGATATGTCATTTGCAAATATCTTCTGCCGTTCTGTAGACTGGCTTTCAGTTTTGTTGACCTTTGCTGTGCAGATTTTTATCTTTTTTTAAAGATTTTATTTATTTATCTGACAGAGAGAGAGATCACAAGTAGGCAGAGAGAGGCAGAAAGAGAAAGGGAAGCAGGCTCCCTGCCTAGCAGAGAGCCTGATGTGGAGCTCAATCCTGGGACCCTGAGATCATGACCTGAGCCTAAGGCAGAGGCTTTAACCCACTGAGCCACCCAGGTGCCCCAGATTTTTATCTTGAAGAAGCCCCAAGAGTTCATGCCTGCTTTTCCTTCCCTTGCCTTTGAAGACATGTCTGGTAAGAAGTTGCTGCAGCTGAGGTCAAAGAGTTTGCTGCAAGTGTTCCCCTCTAGAATTTGGATGGATTCCTGTCTCACATTTAGGTCTCGCATCCATTTGGGTTCTATCTTTATGTATGGTATAAGAATAGGCTCCAATTTCATTCCTTTGCATGGGGCTGTCTCATTTTCCCAACACCATTTGTTGAAGAGACTGTCTTTTTTCCATTGGACATTCTTTCTTGCTTTGTCAAAGATTAGTTGTTTATAGAGTTGGGGATTCATTTCTGACACTATTCTGTTCTATTGATCTGTGAATCTGTTGTGTCAGAACCATACTTCTCTGCTGATTACAGCTTTGTAATACCGCTTGAATCAGGCATTGTGATGCCACAAGCTTTCATTTTCTTTTTCAACATCCCTCTGGATATTTAGTCTTTACTGGTTCCATACAAAATTTAGGATTAATTATTCCAGCTCTGTGAAAAATGTTGGTAGTATTTTGATAGGGAATTTATTAAATGTGTAGACTGTTGTGGGTAGCATAGACATTTCACAAATGTATATTTTTCTAATCCATGAGCATAGAAAGTTTTTCCATTTCCTTGTATATTCCTCAGTTGCTTCATAAGTATTTTGTAGTTTTTAGAGTACAAATCCTTTACCTCTTTGGCTAAGTTTCTTCCTAGGTATCTTGTGGTTTTGGTGCAATTGTAAATTGGATAAATTCCTCAATTAGTCCTTCTTCAGTCTTATTGTTAGTATATAGAAATGCAAGCTATTTCTTTGTATTGATTTTAGATCCTGCCACATTGATGAATTTCTCTCTGAGTTCTAACATTTTAAGGGTAGAAGCTTTTGGGTTGTCCACAGAAAATATCATGTCATCTGTGAAGAGTGAGACATTGACTTCTTTTCCAGTTGGAATTCCTTTTATTTCTTTTTGTTTTCTGATTGCTGAGGCTTGAACTTGTAGTACTATTGTGAACAACAGTGGTGAGAATGGGCATCCTGGTTGTGTTTCTGACTTCCGGGATAAATCCCTCCATTTTTCCCATTGAGGATGACATTCACTGTTGGCTTTTTGTACGTAGCTTTTATGATATTGTGCTATGTTCCCTCTGTCCCTACATTTTAAGAGTTTTAATCAAGAGAACATGCTTCATTTTTAAAACATTTAAGGCTGCAAGTTAAAACTTTTTAAAAAAAATGTTTCTTGGGGTTATATTCATTTATGAAATTGATTTTTTATAATGCACACATTTAGTTAAACTCAACATATTGTGAATATATATTAGATCTAAAATTATTACAAGGCCTCTAAACTCAGACAAATTCACTGTAATCACAAGTACCCCCCAGGATAACATAGCCAGTATGGGGGCAGGTGTTCTGAAGCAATGTCTGTGGTAGCCAGGAACCAAGCATATTGAAACAATGTACTGAAAGCACATGTAAAACAGAGAAATATAACCGTTTTGTGTTTGTCATCTGCAATCTGAGCTATAGTAGTTTTACATTTAGTTTTGCATATTTTTATATTAAAACAATTCCTTGTGGAAGAAGGAAACTTTGAGAAGCTAACTTAAGTATATGATACACATGAAAAATTCATAATTAAGAGATATATCACATCAATATTGACTAAAATGCAGGACTATGCGGTTCTTTCAACACAGAAGTACAAACATTTTAGAAAACTGGAATTTCATAGTATTTCCTATCAGAATGAATAAATTATATGTGGCACCCTAACAAGATACAAAAAATAATAGAGAAATATATGTATTGCAATATATCCTTGTCATGCAATTTTCTTAGGATTAAATAAACTGTGTAATAACACAGAGATGTATGAAAGGATGGTAAGGCCAACATCTTGCTGCAAAGTGAAAGACTAAAGATGTAATCATTCTTCAAGGTCTCTCTCTCCCTCTCTTTTATGTCACTTGACCACCTCTTCTTAAGTAAATGCCTAACCTTCCTTTCAAGCAACTCATTCCTTATTATTCCTTGCCTTGCAGGCATGACTGCAGCCATGGAGGATTTAAATGACACCACAGAAATGAACTTCATTCTCTTAGGGCTCTTTAACCACACTCAGACCCACGTGTTCCTCTTCTCCATGGTGCTCATGATCTTCTTCATCTCCCTGTTGGGCAATGCCCTCATGATCATGCTCATCCATGAGGACCCTCAGCTTCACACGCCCATGTACTTCTTGCTTAGCCAGCTCTCCCTCATGGACATGATGCTGGTCTCCACCATAGTCCCCAAAATGGCAACCAACTACCTGATGGACACCAGGACCATCTCTCCTGCTGGCTGTGGAGCCCAGATCTTCCTGTTTGTCACTCTGGGAGGGGGTGAATGCTTTCTCTTAGCGGCCATGGCTTATGACCGCTATGTGGCCATCTGTCACCCACTGCGCTACCCCATCTTCATGAATCAGAAGCTCTGCTTCCACATGATCACAGTCTCCTGGATTCTGGGAGGGGTGGATGGGCTGATGCAGGCTGGGACCACTCTGAGCTTCCCTTACTGCCATTCTCAGGTAATAAACCACTTCTTCTGTGAGGCACCCTCACTTGTGCGCCTTGCCTGTGCTGACACGACCTTTTTTGAGTTTTTCATGTATGTGTGCTGTATCTTAATGCTCTTGATCCCTCTGTTTCTCATTCTGGCCTCCTACAGTCTCATCTTGGCTGCTGTGCTTCGCATGAAGTCCATAGCAGCTCAGAAGAAAGCCTTTGCCACCTGCTCCTCTCACCTGGCTGTTGTGGGGCTCTTCTATGGAGCCATAATATTCATCTACATGAGGCCCAAATCCTACCATTCAGTGGCCCGTGACAAGGTGGTCTCTGCTTTCTACACCATCTTCACACCTGTGTTGAACCCCCTTATATACAGTGTGAGGAATAAAGACGTGAAGGGGGCTTTGAGAAAGTGGATAGAAAAACATTTTCTGGGACATCTATAGTGAGAGTGATTTGATAAACTTGTACCAGCCCAACTGGATCCACTATGAAATTTCATGTATCAATATATTTTGCTCTCATCTGGACAGTTTTTAATGTTTAAATAAAACTATTTATTTTTTATTTGGTAAATTAAAATTTACATTTTTCCTGCTTTCATACATTGTCATAGTATTTTTGTTCTGGACGTTGAACCTCAGCATTAATAGTAAATGAGGTACTGTAAGTAAAAGATATGCTCAACTTTGATACATGAAAGAGATTTTCAGCCTTTAATGTCCTTGGGCCCTGCTCACAGGATCTCAAGCTAAATTTTAACCATTATCAGAATCAGCAAATTTGATTTCTGACCTTGACATCAATTGTATGTCTGTTTCATTTATAAATAACCTAAATGGGAGAATTCCAAACATAAAGCTAAAGGTAGAAGGTCCCTGGTTCCCATGAGACTGAAGTCATACAGCCCTGCAGATAAACTAAGTCCTAAAGTTACAGTCCTAAGATAAGATAAGCTCTATAACTTCCTGAAATGTATTTCATCTGATGATATGTAATACTTCATGTCTTATGTTCTTAGTGAAGACTGTATCCCAGTCAGTTGTCCTAGCCTGGGCTTGAAAACAAAAACAGAACAACAGAACAAAGGACCTTTTCCTTTAAAGATTCTAAAAGGTTTGTTCATTTTTTGTCAACAACACCAACTCTTTTGTGTGTGTGTGTGTAATTTTGAGGATGAATTATTTAAAGAGGTAATAATTAATTTGAAAAAGAGCAGTGTATATCCTAGTTTCATATAATTTTGACAAAATAGATTTCAAATAATAGTTAAATGAATATGAAATAAAATACTTAAAAATCTTGTGGGAAACACTGTCAAAATTTTTGCTAGAAGAGGATGTTCTGAGGGTATAGGTGAGTTAAAAAAATCATTATGGACAAGGTAAGCAGATTGAACTGTGTATGGTTAAATACCTGGCATTCACTGGCTGGCTCAGTCAGTAATTCATATGACACTTGATATCAAGGTCATGAGTTCAAGACCCATGTTGGACATACAACTTACTTTAAAAAATATGCAGTAATCATGAAGTGTAGCAGTGAGCATCTCGACCTGAACAAAGTAACATTCATTAAAAATGATAGAATTAGCCACATAAATCAACACAGACAATAGATTGATTCATAATAGTGATATGGAACAAAAATCCATTTTCCACAGGTTAAAATAAATATTTACTCTTGACATACATAGATAAGAATTCATCTTTGCTCCCAAGAAAGCCCTAGGGCTGAAGGATAATCTTCATTGTGTTTCAATAAAGGACATAAATCTAATGGCTTGGGAGAAATTTTATAATCTTTCTACAACTTTTGAGTTATAAGTTTTAGGATAATAAATTTAAAAAAACAGAGAAGGACATGTACCCTACAAAACTGATTCTAAGGAAATGTCACATTAAAAATGAAGAATCAAATTTAAATGGCCTCTTGCCAAAATTCTTAAAATCTGAACTTTAACATCTTGATGAGCTACTGAGTTCTCATTTATGTCATTATCTCACATCATCTCAAACAAAAGAACATAGCTATATATTTTTAAAATTCTGTTCCATAATTTTTTAAGTATAAAATTTCACTCCCAATAGAATGTCAGGACCTTGAAGTAGAAGTGTTAGAATAAATTTCTAAGCTCCATAATCACCCACTCAATTAAATTTAACAGATTAAATTACTGGAGAATGATATGCCAACTTTGACATCACACATCGGTCTCAAACACAATTCATTCTAAGTGTTTACAATGTAACAATAGATAGTATAGTCCAGGCTATGTAAAATTATATGCTTTAGGCTACAATCATTTAAAAAGTACTTATGCTACTTTAGTTGAGTGATTCACATATTGGAATATAAGAGGTCATGAAACATTTATGCTGATAAAAATATGTATATGCATTTTTATATATTTATATAATATACTGTGAGCTATCTTGGAGATGAATCTCCACATCTCACTTCAGATGCCCCAACTGACATAAAAGTGATGTATCTAGCAAACTTTGCCTAAAAAAGTTTTATGAGGAAAATAATGTAGTATTGTTATTTTAAATCACTAACATTTGATTGTCTTGCTATACAACAATATTAACTACAACATAATTTGATTCCTGGAAGAGGTATAAATCCAAACCTCATACTAAAATCATGTCATTTTTTTCATAGAATCTGTTTGCAGTCAGAATTTTTTTAAAATCAATAAACCATAGCAAAGCAAAACAAAACTCAAAGAAACTGTTTGCAAAAAACTAAGGTCCCTGAGAAACCAGTTTCTATAACTAATACAATGTTAAATGTTTATTGAACTTGAAAAAATGAATAAACACATCATTTATCATCAGGGAAATGCCAATCAAAATTACAATGAGATATTACCTCACACCTTTCAGAATGGCTAAAATCAATAACACAAGAAAAGCAGTTGATGGTGAGGTTGTGGAGGACATGCATATTGACTGGAATGCAAACAGTGCAGTCACTATGGAAAACGATATAGAGGTTCATCAGAAAGTTAAAAATGGACCTACTCTGTGATCCATCAATTGCACTACTAGGTATTTACCGAGATGATACTGAAAGACCCTCGATCCGCACCCAAGAAGCAGACACCAAGCCTCCACTGGATGCAAGTTGCAAGACGTTTATTGGTTACACAGGTGCCTGTGGACGCATCAGCCTTTGTGGGCTGAGTGCGCCGGGCTAAGTTGGAGAGCAGATTATATAGGGCAAGGTTGGGGTGGCGGGAAGCGAGCTTACAGAAGCAGATGCTTGGTTACAGGGATCTGATTGGTTAACTTAAATCAAGCATTGTCAGGCACTGGGTTTAAGGCAAGGACACAACGGTTTGTTCTGGTGGGCCTTGGCTCAGCACTCTGAAAAGTCCCAGGTACACTCTATTCCTCATTTGTCTTTTCTTTTGACAGACCAGGTGATTACAGACAATAGACATTCTGGTATGTGTTGCCATCCGGCTATGGGAACAATCAAGCCTTCAGCAAGGGGATAGGGGGTGCTTTGGGGACATCAGGTTACTTAAACAAGCCTTTAGCAAGGGGAGAGGGGTCTTTCAATACAAAAATACTAATTCAAAGAGATACATGTACCCCTGTTTACAGCATCAATATTTATAATTGTCAAGATATAGAAGCAGCCCAAATGTCCATCAATCAATGATTGACTAAGGAAGTAATCTATATATATGCAATAGAATATTAATCAGTTATAAAAAAAGAATGACAAAGATATAAATATAATGATTCAAAGTGGTACATGCATCCCAAACTTTATAGCAAAAATGGCCATAATAGCCAAAATAAGCAGAGTCCAGATGCGCATCAACAGATGAATGGGTAAAAAGAAATAATGTATTATATATAATATATATTATATATATACTACATATATATTGGAATATTACACATCCAAAAGAATGTGTAATTATTTTGATGTGATATTACACATCAAAAAGAATGAAGTCTTTCCATTTGCAATGACTAGATAGAACTAAAGGGCCTTTTATTAAGTGAAATAAGTCAGTCAGAGAAAGACAAGTATATGATTTTCACTCATAGGTGGAATTTAGAAACAAAACAGATAAGTATAAAGGAAGGGAGGGAAAATAAAATAAGATGAAATCAGAGAGGGAGAGAAACCATTAGATACTCTTAACTATAGGAAACAAACTGAAGGTTGTGGAAGGGGAAGTGAGAGGGGGTGTGATAGCTGGGTGATGGACATTAAGGAGGGCATTTGATGGAATCAGCACTGAATATTATATGAAGTGAGTGATGAATCTCTAAACTCCACCTCTGAAATGGATAATACACTATGTTAATTGGTTTTAAATAAAATTTCAAGAATAATGAAATTTTGCTATTTCCAACAAATGGGTGGAGCTAAAGAATGTAATTCTAAGCAAAACGAGTCAATCACAGAAAGACAAATATCATACAATTGCACTCATATGTGGTATTTAAGATACAAAAAAAAAAAAAAAAAAACTCCACAAAGGGAAAACATTGGAGAGAGGGAAAGCAAGAAACAGACTTAATTACAGAAAATGAGCTGATGGTTACAAGGATAGGTGAGTGGGTGGATGGGTGAGATACACAAAGGGAATTAAGCATACCTTTACCTTGATGAGCACTGAGTAATGTATACAATTGTTTTTGTTTTGTTTTGTTTTTAACTTTTTATTTCTTTTCAACGTAACAGTATTCATTGTTTTTGCACCACACCCAGTGCTCGATGTAATCCATGCCCTCTCTAATACCCACCACCTGGTTCCCCCAACCTCCCACCCCCACCCCTTCAAATCCCTCAGATTGTTTTTCAGAGTCCATAATCTCTCATGGTTCATCTCCCCTTCCAATTTCCCTCAACTCCCTTCTCCTCTCCATCTCCCCTTGTCCTCCATGCTATTTGTTATGCTCCACAAATAAGTGAAACCATATGATAATTGACTCTCTCTGCTTGACTTATTTCAATCAGCATAATCTCTTCCAGTCCCGTCCATGTTGCTATCAAAGTTGGGTATTCATCCGTTCTGATAGAGGCATAATATTCCATCGTGTATATGGACCACATCTTCCTTATCCATTCATCCACTGAAAGGCATCTTGGTTCTTTCCACAGTTTGGTGACCGTGGCCATTGCTGCTTTGTTTTGTTTTATTCACTATATTTTACCCTGGAAACTAATATAACATGGTGTTAATTGCACTGGAATTAAAATATAAATGATAAAGAGAATCTTTATAGGATATAATTCAACATCTTTATTTTTTCTTTACCTCCCAGACAATTTTCATTGGGGTTCCTGGAAATGACTGAAGCTTTCTATGTTTCCAGTTCCTGTAAGACAACTATTCTTTCTATGGTTCTATATATTGCTGTCCAGTCCCCGTCTTGCTTTCATATCTTACAGGAAGGTCCGATTCATGAGCTCCAGGAAGGCACCTAAAATATAATAAAATATAATATATATTATATATATATAATATGTAATGTATATAATATAAAATTATAGTACATTATTATATAATGTATTGTATTATATGTATAATGTTTTAAAATTATATTATATATAATAATGTTATTATAATAATTTATAAATGAAAATAAATTAGAGGAGAGGGCTTATGTGGAGCCTCAGACAAAGGCTGAGAATATCTACAATTTTGGGAAACTCACTATATTCCATGATCACTTCCTGTCTCTCATGGGAATTTCATTGAAGAGGGGCACAGTCTACACAAGTCAAAAGTTTATAGAAGTATATACTTTATTTTGATAGATTTACTGTCTTTCTTGAAAAGCTGAAAAGATAAAATTTGTTTACACTTCAAAACAACAGTTTTACCAATAAGATACAGCACATAAACAAAAACCTTAATGAAAATTATGATTTTGTGGGTCAACTCTGTGGCCCAGTTGGTTAAGAGGCTGTTTTTGGCTCACATCCTGGTTGGGATCAAGCCCAGTGTTGGGCTCCCTAGTTAGTAGGGAGCCGTCTATCTCTCTCTCTCAAATAAATAAAATCTTATTATACATATATATATATATATATATACACATACAAATTATATTAGAGTACATACATACATACATATATATGACCTACTATAATTTAATAGAAACATGTCATTTTATATGCAACAAAATGATATAAAAATCATATGATCATCTCAATATGTGCAAGGAAAAGATTTGATAATATGCCACATATTGTCTTCATAAATCCTCTACAAATATTAGTTATAGAAAAAAATTTAAAAATAAAAACAAAACCCAGATGTTAGCACACCAACACCTAACAATATAATCAACACTAAAAATGCTGAAAACTTCATTTCTCTAGGATCAGAAACAACACAAAGATGATCATTCTGAAAGACTATATGCGTATAGTACTGAGAGTTCTAGCCAGAACAATTAAGCAAGGAAAAAAATGCAAGGCAATCAAATCAGAGAGATATAATCTGTTTTGTCGAAGATTATTTGCCCATAAAGTTGAGAGTCCATATCTGGGCTCTCTACTTTGTTCCACTGGTCAATGTGTCTGTTTTTATGCCAGTACCATTCTGTCTTGGTGATCACAGCTTTGGAGTAAAGCTTGAAATCAGATAGCGTGATGCCCCCTGTTTTATTTTTGTTTTTCAACATTTCCTTAGCGATTCGGGGTCTCTTCTGATTCCATACCAATTTTGGGATTGTTTGCTCCAGCTCTTTGTAGAATACCAGTGGAATTTTGATCGGAATGGCATTAAAAGTATAGATTGCTCTAGGCAGTATAGACATTTTAACAATGTTTATTCTTCTGATCCAAGAGCATGGAATGGTCTTCCATATTTTTGTGTCTACTTCAATTTCTTTCATTAGTGTTCTGTAGTTTTCCAAGTACAGATCCTTTCCCTCTTTGGTTAGGTTTATTCCCAGGTATCTTATGGTACATGGTGCTATAGGATATGGAATCGATTCTCTAATTTCCCTTTCTGTATTTTCATTGTTAGTGTATAAGAAAGCCACTGATTTCTGTACATTGACTGTGTGTCCTGCCACACTGCTGATTTTTTGTATGAGTTCTAGGAGTTTGGGGGTGGAATTTTTTGCGTTTTCCATATGAAGAATCATGTCATCTGCGAAGAGAGAGAGTGTGACTTCCTAATTGCCAATTTGGAAACCTTTTATTTCCCTTTCTTGTCTGATTGCTGTTGCTAGGACTTCTAATATTATGTTCAACAAGAGTGATGAGAGTGGGCATCCTTGTCGTATTCCTGATCTCAACAGGAAGACTGCAAGCTTCTTCCTATTGAGGATGATATTTGCTGTGGGTCTTTCATAGATAGATTTGATGAAGTTCAGGAATGTACCCTGTATCCCAATACTTTGAAGCATTTTAATCAGGAACAGATGCTGGATTTTGTCAAATGATTTTTCTGCATCAATTGAGAGGACCAGGTGTTTCTTCTCTCTTCTCCTATTAATTTGTTGTATCACATTGATTGATTTGCGAATGTTGAACCATCCTTGTAGCCCAGGGATTAATCCCACCTGATCATGGTGAATATTCTTTTTAATGTGCTGTGGGATCCTGTTGGCTAGGATCTTGTTGAAAATCTTAGCATCCATATTCATCAGTGATATTGGTCTAAAATTCTCCTTTTTGGTAGGGTCTTTGCCTGGTTTGGGGATCTGGGTAATGATGGCTTCATAGAAAGAGTCTGGAAGTTTTCCTTCTGCTTCAGTTTTTTGAAACAGCTTCAGGAGAATAGGTGTTATTTCTTCTTTGAACGTTTGGTAGAATTCCCAGGGAATCCTTCAGGTCCTCAGCTCTTGTTTTTTGGGAGGTTTTTGATCACTGCTTCAATCTCGTTATTCGATATCAGTCTATTCAGGTTGTCGATTTCTTCCTGGTTCAATTTTGGTAGTTTATATTTTTCCAGGAATGCATCCATTTCATCTAAGTTGCTAAGCTTATTGGCATATAACTGTTGATAATAACTTCTGATGATTGTTTCTACGTCCATGGTGTTCGTTGTGATCTCTCCCTTTTCATTCATAATTTTATGAATTTGGGCTTTCTCTCTTTTCTTTTGGATTAGTGTGGCCAATGGTTTATTGATCTTATTGATTCTTTCAAAAAACCAGCTTCTATTTTCATTGATACGTTCTATTGTATCTCTGATTTCTACCTCATTGATCTCAGCTCTAATCTTGATGATTTCCCTTCTTATGTGTGGAGTTGGTTCGATGTGTTGTTGATTCTCCAGTTCTTTAAGGTGTAGAGACAGCTGGTGTATTCTGGATTTTTCAATTTTTTTGAGGGAGGCTTGGATGGCTATGTACTTCACCCTTAGGACCGTCTTTGTTGTATCCCCTAGATTTTGGACAGAAGTGTCTTCATTGCCATTGGTTTCCATGAATTATTTCAGTTCTTCTTTGATCTCCTCGTTGATCCAAGCATTCTTAAGCAAGGTGGTCTTTGGCTTCCAGGTGTTTGAGTTCCTTCTGAACTTTTCCTTGTGATTGAGCTCCAGATTCAAAGCCTTGTGATCTGAGAATATGCAGGGAAACATCTGAGTCTTTTGGTATTGTTTGAGTCCTGATTTGTGACCCAGTATGTGGTCTATTCTGGAGAAGGTTCCGTGTGCACTTAAGAAGAATGAGTGTTCTGTTGTTTTAGGGTGGAATGTTCTGTATATATCTATGAGGTCCATCTGGTCCAATGTGTCATTCAATGTTCTTGTTTCTTTACTGATTTTCTGCTTCGATGATCTGTCTATTACTGAGAGAGGCGTGTTAAGATCTCCTACGATTAGTGTATTCATATCAATATGACTCTTTATCCTGATTAACAGTTTTCTTAAGTAATTGGCTGCTCCCATATTGGGAGCATAGATAATTACAATTGTTAGATCATCTTGGTGGATAGTCCCTTTAAGAATTATGTAGTGTCCTCCTGTATCACTGACTACAGTCTTTAGTTTGAAGTCTAATTGATCTGATATGAGAATCGCTACCCCAGACTTCTTTTGAGGCCCACTGGCATGAAAAATGCTTCTCCATCCCTTCACTTTCAGTCTGGGTGTATCTTTAGGTTCAAAATGGTTCTCTTGTAGACAACATATGGATGGGTCCTGTCCTTTTATCCGATCTGCAACCCTGTGCCATTTTATTGGTGCATTTAGGCCATTCACATTGAGAGTGATTATTGATAGATACATTTTTATTGACATCGAGTTACCTTTGAAGTATTTCTTTCTGTAGACTGTCTCTATATTTCTGTTCAACGCTATTCTTAGGATTTTTCTTCTTTTATAGAACCCCCCTTAATATTTCCTGCAGTATCGGCTTGGTGGTTGCATAGTATTTTAAGCCTTGCCAGTCTTGGAGACTCTTTATCTCTCCATCCATTTTGAATGCCACTCTTGCTGGATAAAGTATTCTTGGCTGCATGTTCTTCTCATTCAGTGCCCTGAATATATCTTGCCAGCCTCTTCTGGCTTGCCAGGTCTCTGTGGACAGGTCTAACGTTATTCTGATGGGCTTCCCTCTGTAAGTAAGGAGCCTGTTTGCCCTGGCGGCTCTTAAGAGATTATACTTACAATTATAATTCCTCATTTTGACTATCAGGTGTCGTGATGTTTTTTTGGAATGTATAATCTTGGGTGGAGACCGTTCAGCCTCTAGTACATGAACGCTGGTTCCATTCACGAGATTGGGAAAATTTTCATGATGGCCTTGATCCACTATATCTTCTAGACTTCCTTCTTTCACCTCCCCTTCAGGAATTCCAATAATTCTGACATTGGAACGCTTCATGGCATCATTTATTTCCTTGATTCTGTTTTCGTGGTTTCTAAGCTGTTTGTTCCAGGCTTCCTCCTGATCCTTTCTCTCTGTTTGTCTTCTAGATCACTAATTCTATCTTCTGTCTCAGTTACCCTAGTTTTGAGAGAGTTTAGATTAGATTGGAACTCATTGAAAGCATTGTGAACCTCCTCCCTGGTAGCTTTAAGCTCCGCCCTAACATTGTGAACATCCTGTCTGGTCGCTTTCAGTTCAGCCCTAATCAATTCTGTTTGGTCATCCATGGCTTTCTCCGACCTAGCTATTGCCTGGATAATTGTTAGCCTGAATTCTTTTTCCAACATATTGTCTATGTGGATAGCCATTAGCTCTGATGTAGAAGGTCCATCCTCTGTATTTTTCTTATGTTGGGCATTCCTCCTCCTAGTCATTTTGGTGGGAGATGACTGAACAGATGTAGCTGCATGTATGAACTGTTGTGCAGTCAAGGTGCACCCTGGAACACTTCTGAGCAATCAGGATTCCCTACCCAAATGAGAGACAAAAGAAAAGAAAAAGAAAAAGAAAAAAAAGAAGAAAGAAAGAAAGAGAGAGAGAGACAGGAGAAAAGGGGAAGATGAAAAAGAAGGTTCAGCCCAGATGGGCCCCAAGGTAAGATTTATGAAGTAGACAAACAAAAAGAGATAAAAAGACTGATACAAGTATATGACAAGAGAAAAAAATATATATATATGCAAATAAAGAAAGAACCTTGTCAAAAAGAACCCCAAGTGTAAAATTTATATACTATCAGGACAAACACAAAAAACACAGAAACACTGGTGGAAGAAGATGGAAGAGTTCTTATAAATTCTCAGTGTGTGCAAGGAAGGTTGTTTTGATTCTTCCTGGATGTATCTTGATATCTTTGTTAAAGGACTCAACTTCCCTAAGAGAAAGGGGATTAAAAATTGGTTTACCTATAGGGGTAGTCTTGATTGGGGAAAGGGGATTACTTTGTAGTTTAACTCTATATGAATATTAGAAGATAAAAATAAAAAAGGAATAAATTAGACTAAACTAAACTAAAATTTTAAAAAAGGAATTCAAAAAATAAAAATGCAAAAGAAAAACATAGGTGTATGTATCAAAAAGTTCAGGTTAGAAAGGTATTATGGAATTTGATGTACTGTACAGCTCCCTGTGATGGTAAATAGGTTTAAAAAATTACCTATGTGTAAAAAAAAAAAAAAAGAGAACCAGAATAGTGAGAACAAGTGAACAATACAAGTTTTCCTATGAAGTAGTGGTTGTTCTCTTGTATTCCTTTTTTTTTCTCTTTTTTTTTCTTTCTTGTTTTGTTTTCTGGGGGAGGGGCCTGCCACGTGGGTTGTCAGTCAATGATGTTTCCTGAGTTAAGTCCTCCTGCCCCCCTCAAGGGGGTGGGCTCTGAGGAAACTGGTTTTTTTCAGGCTTTTGTTCTCTGGCGGTTTTTTATGTTTGTTCACTTTTTTTTTCTCTCACTTTGACCGCCTTTGATGGGTTTTGTAGTTTTAGAGGAAAACAAACCGCACCCTGATCTCCCTCTCAGAGAGAAGCCTCAGTCTGGGTGCAGAGCCTAAATAAGTTCCCCCCTTGGCCGCTGGCAGAGCAGGTTCCAAGTTGCAGACCCTGGGGGCACAGGATCTTTTGCTTGTACCCAAAGCCAAGGCCGTGGCAGCTGTCTGGGATCTCCTGACCGCCAGAGAGTTTCCAAGCAGCGATTTCACATGGAGTTATTGCAGCTGCCCCGGGCTGGGAGTGCCCGGCTTGCACGCACCTCTTTCAGAGGTGGCTATGGGTCACACGCATGTCTCAGGCACTGAGAACGGGGCGCAAGTCCGTAAGCACCAGGCTGGGCTTTTGCGCATCTCTGTCAGGGAATACTTTGGAGCGTGAGGCTTAGGCTTTGAAACAATGGCGTGGGTCAAAGAGTGCCAGCCAGGCCTTTGTAACTCAGGGGAGCATGAGGGTCATACACACCTATCTCAAGCTTTGTGGTAGGGCTCACACGTTCTGCTGACTGGCGTGGCTTCCATCCCATCACAGGAGCTAGAACCCACGCATTCTTGGCGCGCTGGCGGCTTAGGGACCAAGAGCTGGTTTCTCTGCCACACTCTCTCTGCCTCAGCTCTGGGGAGGCTGTCCTGGGACCGGGGACTTAAGCCCCTGTCCTAGCCGCCCCAATTTCCACAATTTCCCCCCGCGATCCTTTGCTCTTTTGGAGTGCTTTCAGCCAGTCTCCAAGTTAATGCTGGTCCCCAGACACAGGGCACTCTCGCTCGTATTGGGGTATTACTTTCCAACCTCCCTCCCCCTTTTGTTTATCTTCTGATATCAGTCCGCCATTCCCACTCTGCTTTACCTGCCCACTGACGTCTTCTGCCACTCTAGAGATCCAGACGTGTATAATTCTGATCTCAGGCTGATTTAAAGGGTGATCAGAGTTCTTTGGTAGGTAATTAGCTCACTTGGGGTACCGTCTGAAAAGGCCCTTCCTCCTACTCCCCCGCCATCTTGTCCCTCCCTCAATTTAGTTTTAATTTGAATCTCCCTGATGGCTAGTTATGATGGACATATTTTCATGTGTCTGATAGCCATTTGTATGTCTTTATTGGAGAAGTGTCTGTCCATATCTTCTGCCCGTTTTTCGATATGATTGTCAGTTTTGTGTGTGTTGAGTTTGAGGAGTTCATTATAGATCCTGGATTTCAACCTTTTGTCTGTACTGTCATTTGCAAATATCTTCTCCCATTCCATGGGTTGCCTTTTTGTTTTCTTGACTGTTTCCTTTGCTGTGCAGAAGTCGATGATTTTGATGAAGTCCCAAAAGTTCATCTTCGCTTTTGTTTCCTTTGCCTTTGGAGACATATCTTGAAAGAAGTTGCTGTGGCTGATATTGAAGAGATTATTGCCTATGTTCTCCTCTAGGATTCTGATGAATTCCTGTCTCACGCTGAGGTCTTTATCCATTTTGAGTTTATCTTTGTGTGCAGTGTAAGAGAATGGTCGAGTTTCAATCTTCTACATAGAGCTGTCCGGTTTTCCCAGCACCATTTATTGAAGAGACTGTCTTTTTTCCACTGTATATTTTTTCCTGTTTTGTCGAAGATTAATTGACCATAGAGTTAGGGTCCATATCTGGGCTCTCTACTCTGTTCCACTGGTCTATGTGTCTGTTTTTATGCCAGTACCATGCTGTCTTGGTGATCACAGCTTTGTAGTAAAGCTTGAAATCGGATAGCGTGATGCCCCCTGTTTTGTTTTTGTTTTTCAAAGTTTCCTTAGTGATTCGGGGTCTCTTCTGATTCCATACAAATTTTAGGATTATTTTCTCCAGCTCTTTGAAGAATACCGGTGGAATTTTGATTGGAATGGCATTAAAAGTATAGATTGCTCTAGGCAGTATAGACATTTTAACAATGTTTATTCTTCCGATCCAAGAGCATGGAATGGTCTTCCATCCTTTTGTGTCTTCTTGAATTTCTTTCATGAGTGTTCTGTAGTTCCTCGAGTACAGATCCTTTCCCTCTTTGGTTAGGTTTATTCCCAGGTATCTTATGGTTCTTGGTGCTATAGTAAATGGAATCGGTTCTCTAATTTCCCTTTCTGTATTTTCATTGTTAGTGTATAAGGAAGCCACTGATTTCTGTAAGTTGACTTTGTATCCTGCCACGTTGCTGAATTGCTGTATGAGTTCTAGTAGTTTGGGGGTGGAGTCTTTTGGGTTTTCCATATAAAGAATCATGTCATCTGCAAAGAGAGAGAGTTTGACTTCTTCATTACCAATTTGGATACCTTTTATTTCCCTTTGTTGTCTGATTGCTGTTGCTAGGACTTCTAATACTATGTTGAACAAGAGTGGTGAGAGTGGGCATGCTTGTCGTGTTCCTGATCTCAACGGGAAGGCAGCAAGCTTTTTCCCATTGAGGATATTTGCTGTGGGTCTTTCATAGATAGATTTGATATAGTTCAGGAATGTTCCCTCTATCCCTATACTTTGAAGCGTTTTAATCAGGAACGGATGCTGGATTTTGTCAAATGCTTTTTCTGCATCAATTGAGAGGACCATGTGCTTCTTCTCTTCTCCTATTAATTTGTTGTATCACATTGATTGATTTGCAAATGTTGAACCATCCTTGTAGCCCAGGGATTAATCCCACCTGGTCATGGTGGATAATCTTTTTAATGTGCTGTGGGATCCTGTTGGCTAGGATCTTGTTGAGAATCTTAGCATCCATATTCATCAGTTTAATTGGTCTGAAATTCTCCTTTTTGGTAGGGTCTTTGCCTGGTTTGGGGATCAGAGTAATGCTGGCTTCATAGAATGAGTTGGAAGTTTTCCTTTTGCTTCAATTTTTTGAAACAGCTTCAGGAGAATAGGTGTTATTTCTTCTTTGAAAGTTTGGTAGAATTCCCCAGGGAATTCATCAAGTCCTGGGCTCTTGTTTTTTGGGGAAGTTTTTGATCACTGCTTCAATCTCCTTACTACATAGTGGCCTATTAAGGTTGTTGATTTCTTCCTGGTTCAATTTTGGGAGTTTTTAGTTTTCCAGGAATGCATCCATGTCATCTAGGTTGCTAAGCTTATTGGCATATAACTGTTCATAATAACTTCTGATGATTGTTTCTACTTCCTTGGTGTTAGTTGTTTTTTCTTCCTTTTCATTCATAATTTTATGAATTTGGGCTTTCTCTCTTTTCTTTTGGATTAGTGTGGCCAATGGTTTATCGATCTTATTGATTCTTTCTAAAAACCAGCTTCTACTTTCATTGATGCGTTCTACTGTCTATGGTTTCTACCTCATTTATCTCAGCTCTATTCTTGATGATTTCCTTTCTTATGTATGGAGTTGCTTTGATGTTTTTTTGATTCTCCAGTTCTTTAAGGTGTAGAGACAGCTGCTGTGTTCTGGATTTTTTAATTTTTTTGAAGGAGGCTTAAATGCCTTGTATTTCCTCATTAGGACCGCCTTTGCTGTATCCCATAGGTTTTGGACCAAAGTGTCTTCATTCTCATTGGTTTCCATGAATTGTTTCAGGTCTTCTTTGATCTCCTGGTTGATCCAAGCGTGCTCTAGAAAGGTGTCTTTAGCTTCCAAGTGTTTGAGTTCCTTCTGAAGTTTTCCTTGTGATTGAGCTTCAGTTTCAAAGCATTGAGATCTAAGAATATTCAGGGAATAATCTCAGTCTTTTCGTATTGGTTGAGTCCTGATTTGTGACCCAGTATGTGGCCTATTCTTCAGAAGGTTCCATGTGCACTTGAGAAGAATGAGTATTCTGTTGTTTTAGGGTGGAATGTTCTATATGTTATCTATGAGGTCAATATAGTCCAGTGTGTCATTCAATAATCTTCGACAAAACAGGAAAAAATATACAGTGGAATAAAGACAGTCTCTTCAATAAATGGTGCTGGGAAAACTGGGCAGCTATATGTAGAAGAATGAAACTCGACCATTCTCTTACACTGTACACAAAGATAACCTCAAAATGGATAAAAGACCTCAACATGAGACAAAAATCCATCAGAATCCTGGAAGAGAACATAGGCATTAATCTCTTCGATATCAGCCACAGCAACTTCTTTCAAGATATGTCTCCAAAGGCAAAGGAAACAAAAGCGAAAATAAACTTTTGGGACTTCATCAAAATCAACAGCTTCTGAGCAGCAAAGGAAACAGTCAAGAAAACAAAGAGGCAACCCACGGAATGGGAGAAGATATTTGCAAATGACAGTACAGACAAAAGGTTGATATCCTGGATCTATAATGAACTCCTCAAACTCAACACACACAAAACAGATAATCATATCAAAAAATGGGAAGAAGATATGAACAGACACTTCTCCAATCAAGACATAAAAATGGCTATCAGACACATGAAAAAATGTTCATCATCACTAGTCCTCAGGGAGATTCAAATTAAAACCACATTGAGATATCACCTTACACCAGTGATAATGGCTAAAATTAGCAAGACAGGAAACAACATGTGTTGGAGGGGATGTGGAGAAAGGGGAAGCCTCTTCCACTGTTGGTGGGAATGCAAGTTGGTGCAGCGTCTTTGGAGAACAGTGTGGAGACTTCTCAAGAAGTTAAAAATAGAACTTCCCTATGACCCTGAGATTGCACTCCTGGTTATTTACCCCAAAGATACAGATGTCATGAAAATAAGGGCCATCTGTACCCCAATGTTTATAGCAGCAATGGCCACGCTCGCCAATCTGTCCCTTCAATGAATGAATGCATAAGGAAGGTGTGGTCCATATACACAATGTAGTATTATGCCTCCATCAGAAAGGATGAATACCCAACTTTTGTAGCAAAATGACAGGACTGGAAGAGATTATGCTGAGTGAAATAAGTCAAGCAGAGAGAGTCAATTATCATATGGTCTCACTTACTTGTGGAGCATAACAAATAGCATGGAGGACATGGGGAGTTAGAGTGGAGAAGGAAGTTGGGGAAATTGGAAAGGGAGGTGAACCATGAGAGACTATGGACTCTGATAAACAATCTGAGGGGTTTGAAGTGGCAGGGGGGTGGGAATTTGGGGTACCAGGTGGTGGGTATTATAGAGGTATTATAGAGGGCACTGATTGCATGGAGCACTTGGTGTGGTGCAAAAATAATGAATACTGTTATGCTGAAAATAAATAAATTAATTTAAAAAATAAAAAAGAAAGAAAGAATCTAAGTTGCTTCTTTTTACAGATTACATCACCTTCTATCCAGAAAACTTCAGACAACTCTATCAAATAGTTGTTAGAACTAATAACAAATTCAGTAAAATTGCAGGTTATAAAATCAATATAGAATATGTTTTATTTTTTACACACTAATGATGAAGTTTTGGAAAGAATAGTTCAGAAAATAATCCATTTACAATATAATCTAATGAATAAATACTTAGGAATAAACTTAATCATAGAGGCAAACGATCTCTACACCAAAATGTATAAGAAATTGATAAAAAAATATTGGAAGAAGGCATAGATAAATGAAGAGACCCGATGTCCATTGGTTATAAAAGTTAATTGTTAGGGCACCTGGGTGGCTCAGTGGGTTAAGCCGCTGCCTTCGGCTCAGGTCATGATCTCAGGGTCCTGGGATCGAGTCCCGCATCGGGCTCTCTGCTCAGCAGGGAGACTGCTTCCCTTCCTCTCTCTCTGCCTGCTTCTCTGCCTACTTGTGATCTCTCTCTGTCAAATAAATAAATAACATCTCTTAAAAAAAAGTTAATTGTTAAAATTAATATAATATTTAATTTAATAATAGTTACAATATTCATGCCATTAAAAGCTATATTCAAATTAAATATAATTTCTTCAAAATTTCAATACATTTTTTCAAATAAATAGGAAAAAAAATCCTAAAATTCTAGGGACCACAAAGGACTCCAAATATCTAAAGCACTTTGAACAAAAACAAAGTTGGAGGAGTCACAGTCCAATTTAAAACTAGATTATAAAACTGTTATGCTGGAAATAAAAATAAATAAAAAAAAAAAAAAAAAAAGTAGTAATCAAAGAAATGTGGTACTAGATTATAAATGAACACAGAGACAGTGAAAAAGAACAGAGACTCAAGAAATAAAGTCACATATATACTTAAAATCATCATTGACAAGAATGCAAAGGATAGGGTACCTGGGTGGCTCAGTCATTAAGTGTCTGCCTTGGTTCAGATCATGATCCCAGGAACCTGGGATTGAGCCCTGAATCAGGTTGCCTGCTCAGTGGGAGGACTTCTTCTCCCTCTCTCATTCCCCCTGCTTTTGTTGCCTCTATCAAATAAATAAATAAAATCCTTTTAAAAAAGAATGCAAAAGATACACAAAATGGGGGAAATATTCTCTTCAAATAGGTGATTGGATAACTGAATTCCACCTGTAAAAGAAAGAAATTAGACCTTTAGCTCATACACTCACAATAATTAAGTTGAAATGGATTAAAGAAACTAAATGAAAAATGTAAAAAAAAAAAGAATTAGATATAATATTTGAAACTGTAAAACTCTTTGAAGAAAGCATAGTAAGGTGTCTCTTTGGCATTGATTTTGAGGACTTTTATTTTAATTTTTTTATGACACCAAACTACAGGCAACAAAACCAAAAATAAGTGAGGCTACATGAAACGAAAAGGTTTCTACAAAGTAATGGAAACAATCATGAAAAGTAAAGGCAACCTATGGAATCAGAACATTTGCAAACTATCAACTAATAAGGCTAATATATAAACTATATGAGACAAGAATTACGAAAAAAAACACAAATAACAAATTTAGAAAAAAAAATTCAAACAGAAAATATGGCATACAAGAACCTATGGGATTCAACAAAAGTGGCTCTAATGGGGTATTTGATAGCTACACAGGCTTGTCACAAACAAACAAAAGGAATGAGTCCCTCCCTCCTCGTGTGTGTGTGTGTGTGTGTGTGTGTGTGTGTGTGTATCTAGATATAGATATAGATATAGATATAGGTATAAAGAAACTAGAAAAAGAACAAAGGAATAAGTTAGTAGAAAGAACTAAATAATGAGATCTGTTTGGAAGGAAATACTATAGATAATATAAAGAAAATATGGGTCACCTGGCTGGCCAAGTTGCTGGAATATGTAACTCTTGAACCTGGGTTTATGACCCATGTTTGAACCCATGTTGTATGACCCCATGTTTGAGATGCATGTTGGGTGTAGAGATTATTTAAAAATAAAATGTATTTGGGGCGCCTGGGTGGCTCAGTGGGTTAAAGCCTCTGCCTTCAGCTCAGGTCATGATCCCAGGGTATTGGGATCGAGCCCCACATCGGGCTCTCTGCTCAGCAGGGAGCCTACTTCCCCTCCTCTCTCATTGCCTGCCTCTCTGCCTACTTGTGATTTCTGTCTGTCAAATAAATAAAAAGTCTTAAAAAATAAAATAAATTTTAAAATAAAATAAAGTATATTTTAAGAAGAGAAAATACAAAAAAGCAATGAAGCTAAAACTTTCTTCTTTCAAAAGGTAAACAAAATGAACAAAACTTTACCCAGACTCAAGAATAAAAACATTCAAATAAGTAACATTAGGAATGCAACAGAAAGTACAAATGATGCCACAGAAATATAAAATATCATAAGACACTACCAAGAAGATATATATGTCAATATGTTAGACAACCTAGAAGGATGGATAAATCCCTAGAAATCTACAGTATTCCCAGATTGAATCATGAAGAAATAGAAAATCTGAATATGCATATTACTAAGAAGGATATTGAATTAGTAATCAAAAAACTACTAGCTAACAAAAGTTCAGGAATAGATGGCTTTACTAGTGAATTCTATAAACATTCAAGAATTTTTAATGCTTACACTTCTCAAAATCTTCCAAAAACTCAGAGTATTTGGAATCCATACAAGATCATTTTATAAGGCTAACATTACCCAGATACCGAAACCAGGCAAGGAAACCACAGGGAAAACAAATGAATAATTTTATATTATTTACATATATATGAATAATTATTTTATAGCATATGACATGTATTATGTAATACTATATATTGTGTATTTTATTTATGTATTTTATATTATATTTATATTTATATTTATATGTGGTGGGTGAACATAGATGCAAATATCCTCAACAAAATAGTAGCAAACTGAATTCAAGAGTACAGTAAAAGATTCATACACCATAATCAAGTGTTACGTATTCCAGGGAAGCAAGTATGACTCAACATCTATAAGTCAGTTAATGTAATACATTACAGCTACAAAACAAAAGATAAAAACCATTGATCACATCAATAAATGTAGAAAAATCTGAAAAAAGTTGACATCTATTTATTATAATTCTCAACAAAGTGTGTATAGAGGAAAATTGCATCACTATAAAAAAGGCCATTTATGACAAACCACTAATGTAAAATGATGAAGAGCTGAGGGTTTTTACTGTCATATTAGGAACAAGACAAGAATAGCCACAGTCCCCACTCTTAGTCAACACAACATTAGAAAACCCAGTTGAAGCAATTAGATTTTTTAAAATATAGTAATATAAAAGACATTGGCAAATCAGCAAGGAAGAAGTTACCATTTGCAGATGAAATATATATATATATTATTTTTTTAATTTTTTAAAATTATTTTAAATATATTTATATATATATAAATATATATATATAAAATGAAAGACCACCAGAAACTGTTTATATATATAATGTATATATATACATATATATATAAAAGACCACCAGAAACTGTTAGAACTAATAAATAAGTTCAGTAGTGTTGCAAGATATAAAATTAATACACCAAAATCTATTCTGTTTTTTTTTCAAAGATTTTTTATTTATTTGAGTGAGAGATTGAGTGAGCAAGAGATAGATCACAAGCCAGGACAGCACAGAGAACTAGACCCCAGGGGAGCCTGATGTGGTATTCAAGCCCAAGAATCCAGGATCATGACCTGAGCTGAATGCACTTAACCAAATGAGCCACTTAGGCAACATTTATTCTGTTTTTATACAATAATAATGAGCTTTGAGAAAGAGAAATCCCATTGGCAATCATATCAAAATGAATAAAATGTCAAGAAATAATTTTCAAGGAATAAATTTAATCAAGGAAGTAAAAGATTTATACACTGGAAACTATAAGATATTGATGAAAGTAACTAAGTGACATAAATAAATGGAAATAAATTTCATGTTCATAGATTGGTAGAATTAATACTGTCAAAATGCCTACACGACTCAGAGAAATCTACAGATTAGTACCTCTGGTGAGACAACAATGAGATTCAATAAAATCCCTATGAAAATCCCAATCCAATTTTTCACAGAAGTAAACAAATAATTCCAAAATTTTCATGGAATCACAAAAGACCACAAATAGCCAAAACAATCTTGAGAAAAAGAAAAAGTGAAACATATTATGCTCACTGATTTCAATGAATTATAAAAAGCTATACTATTCAAATTGGTATGGTATTTGCATGAAAATAGACAGAAAGATCAATGGAACAGGGGAGACAAGATGGTGGGGAAGTAGGAGGAGGCGCCCTTTCAACCTGTACCCTAAAGTGAGCTGATTACCTTCCAAAGAACTCTGATCACCCATGAAATCAGCCTGAAATCAGAATCATACATGTCTGCATCTCTACCAGAGCAAAAGACGCCAGCGGGTAGGTAAAGCAGAGTGGGAAAGTCGGACTGATATTGGAAGATAAACAAAAGAGGGAGGGAGCCACCAGAGGCTACCCATTGGAAAGTAATATCCCAATACGAGAGTATTGCATTCCTGCATCTGGGACCAGCATTAACTCGGAAGTCTGGTGGAAGGCACTCAAAAAGAGCAAAGGATCACCGGGGGTAAATTGCAGGAATCAGAGTGTTAGGGTCAGGGGCTTAAGTCCCCAGACCCTGGAGAGCCACCCCTGGTGCAGAGCCAGAGAGAGTGTGGCAGAGAAACCAGGTCTTGGTCCCTGAACAACCACCGCCCCTGAGAGCGCTTGGGGCCCGGCTCCTGTGAAGGACTGGGAGCCTTGCCAACCAACAGAAGCACAGCATTTGAGGTCCCCACATGAGTGCCCTGCCCTGCCATCAGAGTCCCAGTCATGCCCTGCACCCTCCCCTTAGAGAGGTGTGCACAGGAGCCAGCCCAGTGCTCTCGGACCAAAAGACCAGGCACTCCCAGCCCGGGCCAGTGGGAAAATCTCAGTGTGTCATCGCTGCTTGGAACTTCTCTGGCAGTCTGGAGCTGCCCAGACAACCGCCGCTGCCATGGTTTTGGGTACAAGCAAACAATACTGAGTCCCCAGGGACCATGACTGGGAGCCTGCTCTGCCAGAGGCCGTGGGGGATTTATTAGGGCTCTACAGCCAGACTGAGGCTTCTCTCTGAGAGGGAGGTCAGGGTGCAGTTTGCTTTCCTCTAAACCTACAAAAACCATCAAAAGCGGTCAAGGCGAGAGAGAAAAACAAAAGTGAACAAATATAAAAACCTCCAGAGAACAAAAGCCTGAAAAAACCAGTCTCCTCAGAGCCCACCTCCTTGAGGGGGGCGGGAGGACTTAACTCAGAGAACATCATTGATTGAAAACCCACGTGTCAGGCTCCTCGCCCAGAAAACCAACCAGGAAAGGAAAAAAAAAAAAAAGATGAAAAGACAACAAGACAACAACCTACACTACTTCATAGGACAATTTTTATTATTAATTCAATCCGACTACTCTGGCTCATTTTTTACATAGATAATTTTTTATTATTATATAGATAATTTTTTAACCTATTTACCATCATTGTGAGATGTCCAGTACATCAAATTCCATAATAACCTTCTAACCTGAAGTTTTGATACATACACCTGTGTTTTCCTTTTGCATTTCTATTTTTTTAATTTCTTTTTTCTTTAATTTTAGTTTAGGTTAGTCTAGTTTATTCCTTTTTTAATTTTTATTTTCTAATATTCATATCGAGTTAAACTTCAAGGTAATCCCCTTTCCCCAATCAATGCCACCCCTATAGGTAAACCAATTCCTAATCCCCCCTTATCTTAGGAAAGTTGAGCCCTTTAACAAAGATATCAAGATATATACAGGAAGAATCACAACAACCTTCCTCACTCACACTGAGAATTTACAACCACTCTCCCATCTTTTTCTTCCACCAGTATTTCTGCGTTTTTCTGCTTGTCCTGATAGTATATAAATCTTACACTCAGGGGTTTTTTTTATGAAGTTCTTCCTTTATTTGCATATATATGTGCAAATATTTATATATTATTATTTTTCTCTTGCCATATACTTTTATCAGTCTTTTTGTTTGTCTGTGTCTGTTTGTATACTTCATAAATCTTACCTTGGTGCCCATTTGGGCTAAACCTTTTCTTTTATCGCACCTTTCTTTCCTGTCTCTCTCCCTCTCTCTCTTTTTTTCTTTTCCTTTTCTTTTTCCTCTCATTACGGTGGGAACCCTGATTGCTCAGAAGCGTTCCAGGGTGCACCTTGACTGCACCATGGTCGATACATCCAGCTACAGCCATCTCTCACCAAAATGACTAGGAGGAGGAATGACCAACAGAAGAAAAATACAGAGGATGGACCTTCTGCAACAGAGCTAAGGGCTATCGACATAGACAATATGTCTGAAAGCGAATTCAGGCTAACAATTATCCAGGCAATAGCTAAGTTGGAGAAAGCCATGGATGACCAAAGAGAATTGATTAGGGCCAAGCTGAAAGCGACCAGACAGGATGGTCACAATGTTAGGGCACAGCTTATAGCTACCAGGATTGAGGTTTGCAATGCTCTCGAAGAGTTCCAATCTAATCTAAATTCTCTCAAATCTAGGGTAACAGAGACAGAAGATAGAATTAGTGATCTGGAGGACAAATGGATAGAGAGAAAGAATCAAGAGAAAGCCTGGAACAAACAGCTTAGAAATCATGAAAACAGAATCAGGGAAATAAATGATGCCATGAAATGTTCCAACATCAGAATTATTGGAATCCCTGAAGGGGAAGAGAAAGAAAGAAGTCTAGAAGATAGAGTGGAACAAGTTCTTCATGAAAATGTTCCGAATCTCGTGAATGGAGCCAGCGTTCATGTACTAGAGGCCAAAAGGTTCCCCCCCAAGATTACAGATTCTCGAAAGTCCTCAAGACACCTAATAGTAAGAATGAAGAAGTATAATTGTAGGCAGAACCTATTGAAAGCATCTAGGACAAAGAAGATCCTTACCTACAGAGGAAAGCCCATCAGAATAACATCAGACATGTCCACAGAGACCTGGCAAGCCAGAAAGGTCTGGCAAGATATATTCAGGGCACTGAATGAGAAGAGCATGCAGCCAAGAATACTTTTAGCCAGCAAGACTGACATTCAAAATGGATGGAGAGATAAAGAGTTTCCAAAACCGGCAAGGCTTAAAAGACTATGCAACCACCAAGCCGATACTGCAGGAAATATTATGGGGGTTCTATGAAACAGGAAAAATCCCAAGAATAGCATTGAACAGAAATATAGAGACGGTCTACAGAAAGAAAGTCTTCAAAGGTAACTCGATGTCAATAAAAACATATCTATCAATAATCACTCTCAATGTGAATGGCCTAAATGCGCCCATAAAATGGCACAGGGCTTCAGACTGGATAAAACGAGAAGGCCCATCCATATGTTGTCTACAAGAGACCCATTTTGAACCTAAGATACACCCAGACTGAAAGTGAAGGGAAGGTCTCTTTCATACCAATGGGCCTCAAAAAACGGCTGGGGTAGCGATTCTCATATCAGACAAATTAGATTTTAAACTAAAGACTGTAGTCAGAGATCCAGAAGGCCACTACATCATTCTTAAAGGGACTATCCACCAAGATGTTCTAACAAATGTAAATATCTATTCCCTCAATATGGGAGCAGACAATTACATAAGAAAACTGTTTATCAAGATAAAGAGTCATATTGATATGAATAAACTAATCATAGGAGATCTTAACATGCCTCTCTCAGAAATAGATCATCGAAGCAGAAAATCAGTAAAGAAACAAGAGCATTGAATGACACATTGGACCAGATGGACCTCATAGATATATACAGAACATTCCACCCTAAAACAACAGAATACTCATTCTTCTCAAGTGTACATAATAACCTTCTCCAGAATAGACCACATCCTGGGTCACAAATCGGGACTCAACCGATACCAAAAGACTGAGATGATTCCCTGCACATTCTCAGATCACAGTGCTTTGGAACTAGAGCTCAATCACAAGGAAAAGTTAAGAAGGAACTCCAACACCTGGAAGCTAATGACCACCTTTCTTAAGAATGCTTGGATCAACCAGGAGATCAAGGAGGAACTGAAACAATTCAGAGAAATCAATGAGAATGAAGACACTTTGGTCCAAAACCTATGGGATACAGCAAAGGCTGTTCTAAGGGGGAAATACATAGACATCCAAGCCTCCCTCAAAAATCTGAAAAATCCAGAACACACCAGCTGTCTCTATGCCTTAAAGAACTGGAGAATCAACAACAAATCAAAGCAACTCCACACATAAGAAGGGAAATCATCAAGATTAGAGCTGAGATCAATGAGGTAGAAACCAGAGATACAGTAGAATGTATCAATGAAACTAGAAGTTGGATTTTTGAAACAATCAATAAGATCGATAAGCCATTGGCCACACTAATCCAAAAGAAAAGAGAGAAAGCCCAAATTCATAAAATTATTAATGAAAAGGGAGAGATCACAACGAACACCAAGGAAGTAGAAACAATCATCAGACGTTATTATCAACAGTTATATGCCAATAAGCTAAGCATCCTAGAAGAAATGGATGCATTCCTGGAAAACTATAAACTCCCAAAATTGAACCAGGAAGAAATCGACAACCTGAATAGACCGATATCTAGTAATGTGATTGAAGCAGTGATCAAAAACCTCCCAAGAAACAAGAGCCCAGGACCTGATGGATTCCCTGGGAAATTCTACCAAACTTTCAAAGAAGAAAAAACACCTATTCTCCTGAAGCTGTTTCAAAAAGTTGAAGCAGAAGGAAATTTTCCAGACTCTTTCTATGAAGCCAGCATTACCCTGAATCTCAAACCAGGCAAAGACCCTACCAAAAAGGAGAATTTCAGACCAATATCACTGATGAATATAGATGCTAAGATTCTCAACAAGATCCTAGCAAACAGGATCCAACAGCACATTGAAAAGATTATCCACCATGACCAGGTGAGATTCATCCCGGGGCTACAAGGATGGTTCAACATTTGCAAATCCATCAATGTGATACAACAAATTAATAAGAGAAAAGAGAAGAACTACATGGTCCTCTCAATTGATGCAGAAAAAGCATTTGACAAAATCCATCCTCCGTTCCTGATTAGCAGCAATGGCTACGGTCACCAAACTGTGGAAAGAACCAAGATGCCCTTCAATGCACGAATGCATAAGGAAGATGTGGTCCATATAAACGATGGAGTATTATGCCTCCATCAGAAAAGACGAATACCCAACTTTTGTAGCAACATGGACGGGACTGGAAGAGATTATGCTGAGTGAAATAAGTTAAGCAGAGAGAGTCAATTATCATATGATTTCACTTATTTGTGGAGCATAACAAATAGCATGGAGGACATGGGGAGATAGAGAGGAGAAGGGAGTTGGGGGAAATTGGAAGGGGAGGTGAACCATGAGAGACTATGGACTCTGAAAAACAATCTGAGGGTTTTGAAGGGGTGGGGGGTGAGAGGTCGGGGTACCAGGTGGTGGGTATTATATAGGGCATGGATTGCATGGAGCACTGGTTGTGGTATAAAAACAATGAATACTGTTATGCTGAAAATAAATTTAAAAAATAAAAATAAAAAGATTAATTGAACAGAAGGGACAACCCAGAAATAAACTCACACATATATGTTTGATTAATGTACACAAGAACAGCAAGAATATACACTAAGGAAATTACTGTCTCTTTAGTAAATAGTGGTGAGAAAACTATATGCAAAGGACTAAAACAAAATTTCTGGTTAATATCACATACAAAAATCAAACTAAAATGAATTAGAAATCTAAATGTAAGACTTAAAACCATAAAACTTAAGAAGAAAACATAGGTAGAAATCTCCTTGACATTGGTCCTAGAGATGCTATTTTGGATATGAAGTCAGACACAAGGGAAGCCGAATGAAAAATAAGCATATGGGGCTGCATCAAACTAAGTTTTTCTGCACAGCAAAGGACCCATTAACAACATGGAAAGCAATAAGGACTGGAAGAAGATATTCAAAAGAATATATCTGATAAGGTTTTAATGTTAAAAATATACAAAGAACTCATACAAATTAGTAACAAAACTATTGATTTAAAAATGGTCAGTGGAGGGGCACCTGGTTGTCTCAGTTGTTTAAGTATCTGCCTTTGGCTCAGGCATGATCTCAGGGTCCCTGGATTGAGCCCTGTGTTGGGCTTCCCACTCAGTGGGTAGTCTGCTTGCCCTTCTCTCTGCCCTTCCCCCACTTGTGTACATGACAAATGTAATAAACTTTCTATTATAGTAGTCCTTGAAGAAGAAGAGAGAGAAAAGGGAGCAGAAAATTAATCTAAAGAAATAATAGTGGTAAACCTCCCTAATGTGGGAAAGAATACAGACATCCAGATCCAGGAAGCATAGAGAATTCCCATCAAAATCAACAAAATATATTTACTTAAGACCTATTTTCATTAAACTTGCTAATTTGATTTTTTAAAAAATCTTAAAAGCAGCAAGACAATAAACGTCATTAAATTACAAAGTAAAACCCATAACCCTAGCTGCAGATTTTTCAACAGAAGCTTGGCAACCCAGAAGGCAGTGGTATGATACAATCAAAGTGCTGTGGGGAAAATCTGCAGCAAAGAATCCTGCACACAGGAAAGCCTGTCATTCAGACTAGAAGGCGTTGTAAAGAGTTTCCCAAAGAAAAACTAAAGGAGCTCCTGACCACTAAACCAGCCCTGCAAGAAAGAGTAAAGGGGACTCTGAGTGGAAAGGAAAGACCAAAAGTTACAGGGACAACAACAGATCAGAGAAAACCTCCAGAAAAAAATTGCAAAAGAAGTATTGAAATGGCAATAAATACATATCAATAATTACTCTGAATGTAAATGGATAAGGGATCCCTTCTAAAGACATAGGTTGTCAGAGTGAATAATAAAACAAGACCCATGTATATGCTGAGCACAGGAGACTAATGTTAGACCCAAAGACACCTGCAGATAGAAAATGAAGGGACAGAGAAATACTTAGCAAGCAACTGGATACCAAAAGACAGCTAGAGTAGTAGCCTGACATTAGACAAAAGGAATTTACAACAAAGAATGTAACCAGAGATAAATAAGAGCACTGTATCATAATAAAAGGGACAATCAACAAGAATACCTAACAACTGTAAATATTTATACTATCAACATGGGTGCACCAAATATATAAGTCATAACACACTTATGGAACTAATTTAATAACAAAATAATAGTAGGGATTATAATTGATTATAATATCTCACTTACATCAATGGAGATATCATCCCTAGATAGATAGATAGATAGATAGATAGATAGATATGACAGATAGATGATAGATAATCAGCCATAAAAAAGAATTATTCAGTCATAAATAAAAAAATAGTTTTGTCATTTGCAACAACATGGGTAGTTCCTGAGAGCATTTTTCTAAACAAAATAAGTCAAAGACAAATACCATATGATCTTACTCATATGTGGAATTTAATAAACAAAACAAATAAGCAAAGAGGAAAAGATAGAGATAAAAACAAGAAACAAACTCAACTCTAGAGAACAAAGTGATGGTTTCTGGAATGATGTGGATGGGGCAATGGCTAAAACAGGGAATGGGGATTAAGGAGAGCACTTGAGATGAGCACTAGGTGTTGTAGGAAAGTGTGGAATTACTATTCTGCACATCTGACACTAGTAGAATAGTGTGTCATTACACTCCTTCATTAATGTACAGCTGCCATCATGACTATGTGTAAGGCCAGTAAATTAACTGTATGTTATGTTACATTTACTTTCTCTCTTTTAAAGATTGTATTTATTTGAGAGAGTCAAAGAGCATGAGCAGGGGAAGAGCAGAGGCAGAGGGACAAGGAGATTCCAGGCTGAGCATTGAACCTGATGGGGGGCTGGTCCCATGACCCTGAGATCATGACCGGAGCTGAAATCAAGAGTCAGACATTGTTACTTTTAGTTCCATATTAATTTATTTGGTAATCATTTAATTGACTTATGAATCTATCAGGAATAAAAACAAGAAAAATCACATATAAAATAATCCCATCTTCCTATCCGCCTCTCTGTAGGAGGCTGTCTGTGTGAGAAGTATGTTCCTTCATTGACTCCATAAACACCCAGGAGACTCCATGACTCCAAGTGGGGTCAGCCTAGTGGCCTGCTCTAAAGTTGGTATCTCATGTAAGAAACAGGCCATACACTTTTCCTTTAACAGAAAGTGTGTTCTTGGGCCTTGAACAATGGGAATAAAATAAGCTAAGAAGAGAGGGTATAATAGGTAAGGGGTTCAGAAAGGTAGCTTCCTCCCCCTTAACAAATGTTTCCTCTCACTCTGTTTAATCAATCTGAAATAGACTATCTCTATTCTGTCTCTGACACTAGGATTTTTTTCTGCTGCACCCTGAGGAATGCCTGTCTGTCTCAGTGCCCCAACTCCTTTCCACACAAACAACTGTTTTCTGTTCCCTTCATTTCCCTCCCCAGCTGTCCTCTGGAGACATGGAATCCCATGTCACCCATCAAAGAGTAGGTATTTTCTCCTTCACAAGCCACATGATACAGAACTCCAACGTGGTAAGTGTCCTCCCTGCCTTTCCTTGGTCCTCCCACATCATTTATGACACTGGTCCTTGCAAACTCTCAGCTCCTTTGAAGTGAGTTTCTGGATTGAAGCACCACACCATGCTTCTGTCATTCTGGAAGCAGGGACATTGAGGCAGATACTCCAATGGTGTGATCAATGGCTAGGCACTCATGAGGAGGGGCTTGTTGGTAGCCTCTGGGCAACAAGTGCACCCAGTGTGTTAAATGTGAAATAACAATGATCTTTCTGGGGTGCTGTGAAATTGGGAACATTTAGAGATGTTAGAGAAGAGCACCAGGGAGACATGAGGGGTGAGGTAAGTAACGGATGAGTAGGTCACAAACATAAACTCAGACAGTGCAGCTATCGGTGAAACAGGATTCTCTGACAGAGATGCCCAATTTTACAAGAGAAGGAAAAGCAAAGAGGAATGGTCTAAAGAGAGCAAAGAAGTCTCCATGGAAGGATATTTTTATATGAAACTGTAGCTATTGGAAGACATCAAAGATGTTAGAAATGGAGGGAAGACTATTTATGCAGAAGAAAAGATGGATGTGCCAAAGATGCAAGAAAAACAATGTCATGTAAATATAAATACTTTAGTTTCAAAGGAAATAGGAACTATAGATACAGAGATTGTATGTTGCTTGTTTGTTTGGCTAATTAATTGGTTATTGTATTATTTTTAATGTATATGGACTGGAATGTGCATACAGTGTAATCTAGCAGATTATTTCCATGCTCAAATCAGTGTTTCAGAAAGAATAAAATAGACTAGACAAAAAGTGTATTCATTGGGGAAAAATTGGAGGCAGACATTTACTTGAATTACCTTTACAATATTTTAATTCTTTGAAATTCTATGTCCTAAAAGGATTTGTTATGCATTTTGAATAAAATACACTGGAATTATCCTAGATCCATTATCCCAAAAATGTATGACCCAATGGGAATGTTAAGGAGAGCAAGGACACATCACAGGGAAATATCTTGCTTTTTCCCTCCCCAAATTATTAACATTTTGGTGAGTTATTTTTATTAATATCCACACATTACTGTGATGAATAAATTGCCTGGCAGCTCACAGGTTTTGCTCCTGAACTCCTGAATTTATTTCCTGTACAGCTCTTCCAGAAAGAATCAAGATCACACATCATCACATACAGGTGCAACTCACAGGACAAAGGGGTGAGAAGAGTAGGATCTTCCAGTCCCAGAACTCTTCCATCATCATTACCTGAAATTTACATCATTGGCCACACTCTTCTGACTTCAAGCAGAGCTGTGAAGTGTGTGGTCAGTGTGGATGGCACTGAACCTATACAGATCTAGACATTCTACTGAGAGAGGACAGAACAGATGTTTAGAGTCACCATGACGACACATGGAATGTACCACCATGAGGAGGTATAACCCAAGGTGGGGTATTTATGTAGGGGGAGAAGGTAGGAGATGGTAACTTTTATATAGAGGAGTGAAGAGATAAAGGAAATTTGAGATAACTTCTTTTTTTTCAAGATTTCTGGCTTGGGCTGTTGTAAATGGTGGTACCAATGACGGCCCATGTTTCAGGAGACTTTGGGAGTTCACTGTTGGGCATGATGAATTTGGTGTCACTGAAACAATATTCACAGGACTTCCTTAGACTGACATGACAGCAGCAACAAATAGAAGGTAGCCATTAAATGATTCTTTGGTGTATGATTCAGTCTCCTGAAAGGTCAAAAAATAGCTAGTTAATTATAGTGTCAAATGGCTAGTATAGAATGCAATTGTGAACAGCCCAGCTCATTGACTTCATAATAAGGACTATCAGTTAGCTCTCTTATACACGCCTGTCTGTGTGTATATGGGTGTGAAGCAGACTACACATTGTCATTCAACATACTGCATTTCCATTTTCTCCAGAGAGCCTCATGGACCAATGTCACCAGGCAGTGAGAACACAATATACCTTTGATTCACAACATCGAATTGTATTTCTTTACCTGGTTATATACTCTTTTTTTAATTTATTTTTTATTTTCAGCATAACAGTATTCATTATTTTTGCACCACACCCAGTGCTCCATGCAATCTGTGCCCTCTATAATACCCACCACCTGGTACCCTGACCTCTCACCCCCCACCCCTTCAAATCCCTCAGATTGTTTTTCAGAGTCCATAGTTTCTCATGGTTCACCTCCCCTTCTAATTTCCCCCAACTCCCTTCTCCTCTCCTGAATACTACACCCTCTCTTTCTGAGATATAGTAGTTTAAATGCTTATTTAAAATATAAGGAAATAACTATAATATCAAAAATAATGATGAAGTTAAAAAAATACTACTACAGTAATTTTAGAAATGATAATAATAAAATCAACAGTAATAACCATTGTCCCTGTATAACTACTAAGTGCTAAACTCTTATGTATGTTTGTGTGTGTGTACACAGATGTAGGCATGTGTGTACATATGTGTGTTTGTATGTATGTTTTATAATATGAGTTGCCTCATTTAACCTTCAAAACTTCGAGTCAAGTATTGCTATTGTCCTGGTTTCATAAAAATGCGTTTCAGATAAAATTTTACATCTGAATGATATGCTGTGTGATAATAAGACATAATATACAATATTTCAATATACAATATACAATATTCTATTTGCATTAAATTTTCTTGTTTATCTCTTCAAATCATGGACACTTTTAGCTTATATTGCTACATTCTTAATATAATTATTTGGTTCAGCAGCACACCCATTCCTAGGAAAAGTCAGAGTGTCATACATCTAACGTGGTATGCATTTTCCATGTCAACTTCTTTACAGAAGCAATTATTTTATTCCATCCATATTTAGGGAAATCCATTGTCAGACCTCTGCTGCTTCTATGTAATTCCATTACAATGAATTATCAGTAATGACCACTTAACAGGAATCAATTGTACACCATCCATGTAAGTCTGGTATTTGAAGAGAGTGTTTTTAATTGTTATATCAATTTGGCCATTGATATCATGGGTTTTTAAAATACATCCAAAAATAAAGGCAGCATTATCTTTTAGTATAAAATATGTGTGTATATCAGAATATATTTTCCCAGGATTTCTGTATCAAACACTATTCAAAATAAATATTACTCAGGAAGAAATTATCTCTTGTAATTGTCGTTTGTCTTACAATCAAAACTTTCATATAATGATGTAGTGTAGACGTATACAAATAATTGGATAAAGGTGAAGTCATACTGATATATTGAATAATTTCCTTATATTTAAATGTAAATTCCCTTCTATTTAAATTTAAAGAAATATTCTGAATGGTTTATTCATATCCTGAGATAATTGGCAGAAAAATGAAAAGAATATTTTTGAAACTAGTCAAGTCAAATTTGTGCATGCAAAATGCATTTTGAACATCTTGACAAGTGTAAAATGGTAAAGATTATTTGAGTGTAGTGAATTCACTGGGTAAAGGGTATGAAGACCTTTCTTTTCCGTCCAAGGAAAATTGGGGATATGACTGTGTTTATAGCTAAATCCATGGTATCTAATGATGATAACATCTTCTGTAATTAGTCTCTAAACTTCTAGAGGTTAGGGCAGTATAACCTGTATGTTATATCTGTTTATTTACATTATTATTATTAGACAGAGAATATTTAATGTCAGGGAGAGAGAAGGAGACTATAATTTTATAAGACTACCACAGGTTTGGAAAAGTTTACAGGGTATGTAACATTTGTCTTCCCGCTTTCTTCTGTAGTGTTAGGAAGCTCACCACCAGTGCATAACTTTTTGGATTCAAGAACAGATTTCATTCAACATTCTGGATGGCACAGAAGGTATCCTTTTCTCTATCATTCTAGCATCATGGGAGGATATTTCAGATGCCTGATTAATGGGTTGGACAAAAATACATAAAAGATCATTGTAGAAGTTTGCTTGGGTGGCTTAGTTGGTTAAGCATCAGATTCTTGATCTCAGCTCAGATCTTGAACTCAGGGTCATGAATTGAATCCCTGTGTTGGGCTCCATGCTGGATGTAGAGCCTATTAAAAAATTTCTTGTAGAAACTTCAGGTTTCCCAGGGAAGTGGAAAGAAGAAGTATAACAAAGAAGATGAAGTAGTCAATGAATTTATTAGGGAATGCTTCTAATATATAAAGATAAAGTATAGACATTCTTGTGGATGTAAATGTAAACATAATTGATGTATTGTGAAAATTTTGATATCAGAGTCCATAGTTCCATAGTCAAAAATTTCTTTAACAATCATTTACTGAGAACATACAATAGGCCAGTAATTCCTAAGCGATGGGGTTCTGTAAAAAAATAGAAAACCAAACTTTTGTAGCAACATGGACGGGACTGGAAGAGATTATGCTGAGTGAAATAAGTCAAGCAGAGGGAGTCAATTATCATATGGTTGCACTTATTTGTAGAGCATAACAAATAGCATGGAGGACATGGGGAGTTAGAGAGGAGAAGGGATTTGGGGGAAATTGGAAGGGCAGGTGAATCATGAGAGACTATGGACTCTGAAAAACAATCTGAGGGGTTTGAAGTGGTGGGGGGATGGGAGGTTGGGGTACCAGGTGGTGGGTATTATAGAGGGCATGGATTGCATGGAGCACTGGGTGTGGTGAAAAAATAATGAATACTGTTATGCTGAAAATAAATAAATTTAATTTAAAAAATAGACATTACATATTTTTCTTTTTTTACAGATTTATTTACTTTAGAGAAAGAGACAGTTGGGGAAGGGGTCAGAGAGAGAGAGACTCTTAATCAGACTCTTTGTTGAGTGTAGAGCCTGATCCAGAGCTTGATCCCATAACTCTGATATCCAGACCTGAACCAAAACCAAGAGGTGGGCCTTTAACCAACTGTGGCCCCCAGGTGCTCCCATACTTCTCAACACTAAAATTGAGAATGGATTTTTCAGTGCAAATGAGTATAACAAAAGGAGTCACTAATGGAAAAAGGAAAACTAGAATGACAAAATTATGGGGAAAAGTGAGAAAAAGTCAACAACTTTGCATAATGATTATTGAATTAGAGTTGTCAGTAATATTCATAGACTTATTTTATTCATAGATTTTAGATACTTATTTATGATCCACCAATTCTCAGGAAGCATCGGTGCCCTTAAATCTTAATCTGTGTATACACCAAAATTTACTGAGCTGTAGGTCAAACAAGTCAAAAGAGCAAGAACTTCTTAAATATGTGTATATCCACAACTTCATTCAAAGGTTAATCTTTTAATATAGTGAAAATTATAGCAAAACAACATTCACATTCCAGACCATTAAAATAGAAAATAGAGGTTTATTTCATAATGAAGAATCGTAATACCAACTAAAACAGAAAAATTCAAATTATTCATATTTAACCAGAGACATATTTGTACATTTGCTTCCCCAAAGGGAAAACCAAAACACATTCATTCAAAATCATGAATAGTTCTTTTTTTGTATTTAAAGATTTTGTTTTTAAGTAATCTCTAAACCCAATACCTATACCCAATAAGTTGAACTTACAACCCTGAAATCAAGAGTTGCATGCTCTGTTTACTGAGGCTGGCAGGGGCCAAAGACTTAGGAATAGTTCTTAAAGATGGCAAGTAACTTGTTTTATATATTTTTTTTTCATAATCGGCATCTGTGTTTTCAAAATTGTACCACTATGTCTCTGTGTGTGCAAGTATGTATGAGTGTATATTTATTTATTGAGGGATAGATCATACCTACTGAATCTGTGCACATAATAGTAGAGGGAACAGTTAAGTAGCCACTATCCACAACTAAAGAGCATCATTATTTAGAAACCATATGATTCCCTATATAAAGAAGTAATTAAATATAAGCCAATTTTGAGAAGTTACTAAAACTGGCCAAAATAAAACATATTCTTATTTTAACTGAATACAATGTTCTTTTTCTTTTTCATTTAAATCCTGATACTTCAAATTACAAATACAGATTAACCTAGTTTTAGCATCTCATTAAATGTATAAATAATATATTTCATTTTCTCTAAGGTTAGCCAAATAAGAACTGAGACAGAATATTGAGTTCCACATCCTACTCATTTATTCATTTATTTAAAATATATTATTGAGCAACTACTATGTACAAAGCATTGTTCAGCCACTCAGCTTATACAGAGGCCAAAATAACGATCTCACATTTGGAAGTTTAAGTTCTTGTGTGTTAGGATGACAATAAACAACAAATATAATTCATATATTTATTTAATGTTATAGATGAAAAGTGATTTGCAAAACACATCAAAGGACAGCACCACTGAACACTAAATCAAAACTAATGATGTACTATATATTGGCAAATTGAACATAATAAAAAAAAGTAAAAGAAGAGTATGACCACATTAACAACAGCAACAACAACAAAAGGAGAGCACAATAAGGAGAAATAGGCAAATTGGGGTACACAGGGCAGGAAAGGTACTAAGATTTTAAGTGCACTGTTTGAGGGTACACCACATTTAAAAGGTGACTTTGACAAAAGACTGAACTCAATTTAAAAATATGGAATTGATTGAATTTAAAATAAAATAAAATTTAATTGGTCTGTTCAGTAAGTTGTTAGCTCCGTGTAGCCTCAGGATCTTAATTCCATGTTCTTTTTTAAAAGCAATTTAAAAAAAAGAACATGGAATTAAGATCCTGAGGCTACACGGAGCTAACAACTTACTGAACAGACCAAATATGATCAATTTATTCAAACAAATAAATTCCCAGATTGTAAAACAAGCCCATTTCAAAAGCTGGTTGAGAGTCTACTGATTTTGACTGCAAGGGAGTTGTGGTAAATTGGAAGGAGAGGTGACTCATGAGAGGCTATGGACTCTGAAAAACAATCTGAGGGTTTTGAAGGAGCGAGGGGGTGGGAGGTTGGGGTACCCGGTGGTGGGTATTATAGAGGGCACGGATTGCATGGAGCACTGGATATGATGAAAAAATAATGAATACTGTTTTTTTGAAAAAAAATCAATTTAATTTAAAAAAAAACTAAGGATAATGAAGAACTTATTCTAATTAGCTTTACTTCTCATATTTTGCCTACCTCATGAAGTTATTTGTTATGTGCTTAGGAAATGATCTCTTAGCTAAATAAAAGAAAATATCATTGTTAAATATATATATATATATATATATATATATATATATATATATATATATGCCTCACTCTCTTTTTATTATTCTAAATGTAATGTTTTCTAATATTATTTTAAATGTAAGTGAGTTTGAGATTTACACCACTGAATTTTAGCTCTCTTTTTTTTTTCCTATTTTAGGTGAAAGATTGGAATTCATGATGGGGCAAGAGAATCACAGTTTCACCAGTGATTTCATTCTCCTAGGACTCTTTTCTTCTTCCCAATCAAGTCTAGTTTTCTGCTCTCTTATAGTCATTATTTTTATTATGACTATTACGGAAAACACAATCATGATCCTCCTTATCCTCAGGGACTCAAGACTCCACACTCCAATGTATTTTCTGCTCAGCCATCTGTCTTTCATGGACATCTTGCATATTTCTAACATTGTTCCCAAAATGGTCGCTGACTTCCTGTCAGGCAGCAGAACTATTTCATTTGCAGGTTGTGGCTTCCAGGTATTTCTGTCCCTCACCCTTCTAGGTGGTGAGTGTCTTCTCCTGGCAGCAATGTCTTATGACCGCTATGTAGCCATCTGCCATCCACTACGCTATCCCATTCTTATGAATGACTATGTCCGCATCCTCATGGCTGGAGGGTCCTGGCTGGTTGGGACTGTCAACTCCATAGTCCACACAGCTTTTGCCCTCCACTTTCCCTTCTGTGGCTCAAGAGCTATTGATCACTTTTTCTGTGAGGTCCCTGCCATGTTGAAGTTGTCCTGTGTGGACACAACCCTGTATGAACAAGGAGTTTATGTAAGTGGCTTAATTTTTCTTCTTGTCCCTTTCTCCCTAATCTTTGCTTCTTATGTCCAAATACTCCTCAGTGTTCTTCAAATGAAATCATCAGAAGCATGGAAAAAGTCATTTTCTACCTGTTCTTTCCACATGATTGTGGTCACAATGTACTATGGGCCATTTATTTTCACATACATGAGACCCAAATCATACCACACTCCAGGCCAGGACAAGTATTTGGCAATATTCTACACCATCCTCACACCCACACTGAACCCTATCATCTACAGCTTTAGGAATAAAGACGTTCTGGAGGCAATGAAAAATATGCTCAAAGTTAACTTTCTCCATTAAAGATAGTAAGAAAAATGCTTGAAGCCTATGTTTTCTATATTAATATTCAACACTTACAGGTTATTCATTATTTATGTATCTGGAAAGAAAATCAGTTTCTATCCATCAAGAGTAGAAAGTGGATTTTTCCAAACCCCTAATGATAATAAAATTTTTAAATATTTGTTTTATAAACACATACACCTAAAAAGGTACTATTCCCTCTCACAAAAAAATTATAAGAATTTATAAAAATTGACTTTTACAATACAATCACATTTTAAAGGATCTATCCTTATGACTTTTGTACCTTATGAAACAGTAAAATTATAATTCCAATGTTAGAACCAGTTATCAAAAATTTATAAAGAATCATGTGCAAAATGGGTGCAGGTATTCAAAAGGTAAGAATTCTAGTTGTAAGATACATAAGTTAAAAAGAATTCCTGCATGGTGAGCAGCATGGTGACTGTAGTTAACAATGTTCTTTTGTATATAAGAAAGTAGCTAAAGATGTATGTTTTAGAAGTTCTCATAAAAAAATGAATTGTAGCTATGTGTGGTGATACATAATTAAACTTTTTTTGAAAATTACTCTACAATATATAGATACATCAAACTGTTATGCGGTACACCTAAGAACAGTAGAATTATATTAATTACATCTCAATAAAACAAATGTAAATTAATGCATTTTATTATTTAACAAATAATATTAATTGAATGTATATTATGCATATTTTTCAATATGTATTTTAATATACTAACACACTGTATAATTCATGTAATATAATCCATACATTAAACACTATTTCATAAGGATAATATTTATTAAAAGTTATTTCATAAATAGCATTCAATTTCTATTAATATGAGTTCAAAATCATTGAAACACTTCATTATGAAGTCCAAAATCCCTGTTTTCTTGCACACAGATGGAAGCAAGTTATTGCATATAAGAATATCCATACATGAATTGCATCCTTGTCCTAGTACCCCGGGTATTCTTATTGTGACTATCTGAGTGAGAGGGCTGCACTTCTGTACAGCGAAAGTGGTGTAAAGAGGGACCAAAAGCAGTCTAGCAGGCACAAGCAATTTCTGGTTGCTCCCTTTTAAACTTAATGGGAAGCGAATTTGGGGAAAAAAATGTCAGAATTACATTAAATCACAAACCAATACAACCACATGCATCATCCTGCAATCACCTGGGAGTTTCTATAAACAAACAAACTTTCAGAGCTCCATTTGAAATATCCATTGTTCTTTGAATAGTTTGTTTTGAAACCTTTGTTATTGAAGTGAGAAATGTCTGTACATACACTTACATATATACATCAGTTATGGTACAATGAACGTACTCATCCTTTGCTAGAAGCAAACACAAAATATTTAATAAGTATATGTTAAAATTGTGTCTTATATTATGTATGCCTATAGGTTTATATTTTGTAACTCTTTTAGCATTTTATCGTAAAAATTATTGCAAAGAAGCAAATATTTTTAACACTTATTTATTTTAGTGTGAGATAGCAAGAGCTGGTTCAATGGGGGGAGGGTCAGAGGGAGAAGTAGAGAGAGATTCTTAAGCAGATTCCCCATTGAGTATGGAGGCAAAAGTGGGGTTCAATATCAGGGCCCTGAGATCATGACCTGAGACAAAATCAAGAGTCAGATCCTTATCCAACTGAGCTACCCAGCCACCTGCCAAATAAATGTCTCTATGCATAATTAATTCAAATGACTTTGTCAGTAATGAAATTAGACTACATTCAAATAGGTATCATTATTAATTAAATATTTATATTAAATGAATATCATATTTATACCATAAATTTTGCATACTGTGTCTTCTTTATCCATACATTCCTTCATTCACTGAAGGATACTTAGGTTTTTTCAATTATCTTGGCTCTTGTGAATAATATTACAACGAACATGAGAAGGTTATGTCTTTGAGATCCTGTTTTTTTCTTTTGATATATAACCAGAATTGGGATTGCTGTATTACAATAAAGTACTAGCCCTTTTTAATTTTTAATTCTTTTCTTCTGCTGTGCAAAAGCATTTTAGTTGGATGTAGTCACACATTCATTTTTGTTTTCATGTTTGGGATTTTGATATTATATTCAAGAAACACTGCCAAAGACCAAAGCTTTTTGCTTCACTTTTCTTCTAGGAGTTTTATGGTTTTGGGTGGTATGTTTCAGTTTTTAACATATATTGAGTTAATTTTTGTGACTGGCATAATATGGGGGTCCAGTTTCTTTCTTCTATATGAAGCTATACGTTTCTCAATACCATTTATCAAAAAATTTTTCCATTCCCCTTTGAGTATTTTTGGAATCCTTGACCAATATTAGTTGATCACATATGTGAAGATTTACTTCTGGATTCTCAAATTCTGTTCTATTGGTCTAAGCTTCTATTTTATACCAGTGCCCTACTATTTTGATTACTAAAAATTTATAGTATAGCTTGAAATCAGAAAGTATGGTACCTTTATATTTGTTCTTTCTCTAGATTGCTTACGCTATTTGGTTTTTGTGGCTCCATACAAATGTTAGCCGTATTTGTGCTCTTTCTATGAAAAAATGCCATTGGAACTGTAAGGAGTTGCATTAAATCTGCAGATAGCTCTCAGTGCTAAATATGTAACAGTAAGAATCTTCCAACCCATTAATGTGGAATATGTTTTCATTTTTATGAACAAAAAATGTTTTTCATTTTTTTAAATCAAACTTTTGTAATTCTTTATATACAGATCTTTTACTCCTTTGGTTAAATGTATGTCAGAGGACTGAGTTACTTTTGATCCTACTATAAATAATTTTATTTCATTTTCAGATATTTTTCTCTTAGTTGATAGAAACACATAATTTCTATACTTTGATTTGTAACCAGCTACTTTACTAAAATTATTGATCAAACAAGTTTCTGGTGGACTATCTAGGATTTTCTGTAAGGTTATATCATCTGCAAACAAATAAAATATTACTTCTTCCTTTCCACAGAGTATTTTTTCTTGTGTATTGGTTCTGCCTAGTATTTCCAGAAGCACTTTGCCTATGAGTGGTGATAATGGGCACCTTTTTTTTGTCTGTGATCATAGAGGAAATTATTTTGTGACCGAATATGAAGTGATCTGTGGTATTGTCATATAAAACTCTTTTTATATTAAGTTATAATCCTTTTATACCGA